>NW_022060291.1:323690-509420 GCF_007364275.1 Archocentrus centrarchus
TTCCTCTCCTCCTTGTCCTCCTCTCCTCCTGTCCTCCTGTCCTCCTCTCCTCCTCTCCTCCTCTCCTCCTGTCCTCCTCTCCTCCTCGCCTCCTCTCGAGTCGGCAGCCTTCATTATGAGTAGCATTCCAGACTGCGGGCCCCGGGGTCGTGACTCTGTGTCTGGCTCCTCATTACATCGCTGCAGCAGGGAGAAAGCAGCGCTAATGTGACAGCTGCTATTGTTAGGGGAGCTGCACGGGGCCACTCAGCTCCTTCTTTCAGCCTTTTGCCTGCTGTTCAGTCACATTTAAAATCTGATCACACAGAAGGAGGAATGAACAAAAACAAAAAAGTCTCAAAAATGTAAATGAGCTCACACTGAACATGTAATAATGTGTCAGTTTAAAGCTGTTATTAAAGCAGCTGCGTTGCTTTGTTGTCTTATGATAAAAATGCAGCAAAATAATTTGGTACAACAAACATACAAGGATGTTTAAAAATGGAGATTACAATAATTACTCAAAGCTTTTTACTGCATGTGGCAAAATCATGTAATTTAAATTTCCACAGTTCAAAATAGTCAGCTCTGTTTTGTATTTGCATTATAATCACTGGTTTTATATTAGCTACAATGAACACTCACTGCTGTGGAGGAAACCACCTCAAACACTGCTACCATCACTCTGTAGAAGATCACATTGTGCACTGCAGGCACCAACAACACAAACACACTCGACGGGTCCGTTTCAGTGACTGTGGGGTATGAACAGGCCTGTAGCAGGCAGCTCAGGGTCACAGCTTTAATGCAGTTTAAAGCTGAGTGCACAGCATTTCAGCCTTAATAAAATCCAACCACAGATACAAAAACTCACACACTGCACAGTTGTCATGCAGTTGTGTTAATTTGTATTGGGCTGTAAGCATGTTCAGTTCTGCTGTAACGTTGGACAGTTTAGGACTGACTCACCATCTCATCCAGCCTCAAGTGGCCGTTATGGGAACTGCAGTTTCAGATCCTTTCACAAATACAGTACATGTTGTGTTTTTTTGTGACTGACATCATTGTCATCCAATCAGCAGACGGGACTCAGGGTTTCAAGGCTGTCAGTTACTGGGAACATCAGGAGAAGCGGGAGGCGAAGCCCACGCAGACCAGAGTGTCACCATCCTGCACGCCAAGGTCGCTCAGAAGTCCTACGGCAACGAGAAAAGGTTCATAATGAGAAAAAGAAAGAAACTATTTCAGACAAATAAACATGCAGCAGAAAATTTGTTTCATTAAACTCAACACAGAATCTTTTTCTACCACTGGAGACGGCTGACTGTTTCAGGCTTTAGAGGATCTGAGGGAGAGGCTCATACCTGCTGCTAGTCAATCATTTCTCAGTTTATTTACACTTTTGAAGGTTTTCATTTGCAGCCAGTTTGATGAGGGCTGCATGTTAGAGGTAATACACACAATCATAGCTCTGCTATTATTTATTTTTAATAGGAAATTTAATATACAGCAAATATGTTGTCATATTCCACCCTGTAATATGCTTTGTAAGATTAATAGAAGCACATATATTCAAACCAAGAAGTGAATCATTTTATCTGCTCATTTGTTGCGGTGTATTTGTTGCAGTGTGTTTCCCACGCTGTCGTACTCAGGCTGTGAACTGGCTGCATGTTAACCTGCTTAATTATTGGCCAAGCAGAGTTTGTCTAATGACTGCTGAGAGCTGGATGCAGGACAAGCATCTTTGACTAAATGAAAGCATCATCTGCATTTAAGAGATAATAAACATGAAGAAAATCTTAAACATGAAGAAAATCTTAAACATGAAGAAAACCTTAAACATGAAGAAAACCTTAAACATGAAGAAAACCTTAAACATGAAGAAAACCTTAAACATGAAGAAAACCTTAAACATGAAGAAAACCTTAAGCACGTGATTTGGGTTTAATGGTATGAGGCGGTAAAGTCTGCTGTGCTTCTGTATTACCTGCAGGTTCTTCTGCCCTCCTCCCTGTGTTTACATCAGTGGCCTTGGATGGAAAGTCATGCAGGACCATCTGAAAGGTAAATAAAGATGATTATAGTCAACTTTAACCTCCTGAGACCCGAGCTGCTGTTTGTGATAAGATGGACCTGATATGTATATAAACTAAGCTTCCTCTTTGAACAGGAAGTTGTATTTTGTTACATGGTTGTTACATACTTTTGTGAGAAAAAAAATGTCCTCAGATGTGGACACTGGGATTATTTTATAGCATAACACAACAAAAACAACATGACTTAACAAAGTATAAAATAGTTTTGAGCACAATGAAGTATAAGGTGAAGCAAAGCCAAAATGTACTGCCCCAGTATGTGGACGCAGGGTCCCAGGAGGATAAATAAATCGGAGTCCAGTTTGTAACGCTTTACCTTCTTCTTTGTGGGCTTCCATCCATCTGTTGTGTTGTTTTCTTTCTCCTTGTCTTCCCCCTGCAGCGGCCGGTTGTGGAGACTCCGTGTCTCGCCTGTGTGGTTACATGTGTCTGGACAGCTCCAGCCAGTCTCAGGCAGACACATTCAAACTGGTCTTTGATGAACAGCCGAACTCCAGGGTGAGAGATGTGACGCCATCAGCCAACCTTTGTGCTGTCTGTTGTTGTCCGTCCTTTTCTGACAGACACCAATTTTCTGAAATTTACGCCGACCTTCGTCCCGCCTTAACGAGCCTCTGAAGTCAGCTGCAGGTGTTCACTGACGGGTGCTGATGGGATCCATCCCCGTCTTTGACTTCAGAGACTTACAGAGTTGATTATTTTCACACATTACTGATCAGGGATGTTACCATAATCCTGATGTTTAATATCAACATCATGTTAATAATACACATGCAAAGGTTTAAAGAATTATGCAAAGTTATAGATGAATTTGACCAAAATCATTGCTCTTACTTTTCAAACCTTAAATATCACAATATTATTTTATGTGATTTCTAACATTTGGATTCCTGGAAGTGAAATTTGATAACATGAGGCTCTAAAAGAATATTAGAAGAATCTGAGTGTGCATTTTAAATAATGGTGGAATCTGCCTGCTGGCTTTATGTCGGCTTCCTGCCTCGCTCTCTTCTCAGGCTGTTGTTACCTTCACTTTGTGTTTAGGGTTCGATCCTCATTCTTCCTCCACAGAGTCTCTGTGTGAGTCCTCCTGTTGTGTTGTTGTAGTTGTGTTCAGGTTGTTGCCTCAGCTGCTTGTTGAATGAAGTTTTGCTTCCTTCACACACAAACACGTCCTTCAGCTGTGTCCTCTCCTTATCTTAATCCTCTGTGTGTGCGTGTGTGTGTGTGTGTGTGTGTGTGTGTGTGTGTCTGAGCTCTTATACACATTTATAACAGGTCGTTGTTTCTCTGGTGAGGCCGAGCTGTTCTCTGTTTTGGGTTTTTTTGGTGAAACTGCAGCAATATTAAAGGGAAAGTCCACAAATTTATAAAGGAAGCAGGAGAATATCTCTGCTTGTCCTGCATCACTCTTCACCCACAGTGAGAAGCATCAGGAGGAGCTGCAGATCTGACTCTGGTTCTGAGCCGATGTCGAGTGAACGATGACGTTTGTGTGAACAGCAGCTCCGTGAACCTTTTATTTCTGTTGACTCAACAAACAGTCGTGTCTGGAGGAGAGCGGCGCTGCTGTAAACACGTCGCCGGCCTTTCGCTTATTTGCTCACAGAGAGACACAGACATCCTCCCTCTGTGTTACTGTTCAGCGCTGCAGCCCAGCTTTAAACACAAAGCAGAACAAAAGTAACCAGATCCAGTTTCGTTCAATGAAACATTCCTGAAGACGCTCCATCTTCTGCATCTGCAGATGTTCGCCTGCGCCAAGTCGCTGTTCATCTCCGATCAGGACAAGAGGAAGCATTTCTGCCTGCTGCTCCGCCTCTTCCTGGGAAACAGACAGGAAGTGGGTTCCTTCCAGAGCCGCATGATCAAAGTCATCTCCAAACCCTCGCAGAAGAGGCAGTCCATGAAGAATGCTGACTGTGAGTTTTATTCTACTTTACAATCCAACAAATCAGTGTTTCAAATGTGTCTTTCAACTCAGCATAAACTGACATCATCTTTGATATTTAACTTCATTCTAATCATCATGAAACTCTAACAGCCAGGAGAGAAGCTGTGATGGTGCCCATGGATGAACCTGAGTTGGGGGTTAAACTTAAACTCTCAGTAAATTACTGAGAGTTTTGTTGGCTGTTGTTTATCTCTGCAGTGTTTATGTGACGTAGTTCTGCCTATAAAGAAGAATCAGCAGTGAGAAACCACATGTGTGTGTTTGTGTCTACAGGTCCCACTTTAGGTGGACTGCACTGTGTTTTTGTCCCTCGTCCCACACACTGAAACATTTCCTGTATTTGTACCAGCGTTAGTCTGAAAAACGTGAACACAGGAAACATGCAGCTGCACAGGAGATGTTTGGACCCAAACTTTCTCAGAAGGCAGAAAAGCAGCTGAAATCATATTTAAGAGTAAACAGGTGAAACAAAGGAGTGCAGTTTCTGCTCCATGAGACAGAACAATGTTTAGTTTCTATTTATGCTAAATGCATTTACTTACTGAGAGAGTGAAAATTAAAATACAGGATATCATTTTCATCACGACTGTCATCAAACCTGCAGCATGGTGTGTTTTTCTTTCTCTCAGCAACAGCAGCATGATCCACACTGTCACCCTCGACACACACACACACACACAGTTCATCTTTGCTTCTGTTTGTGTGTCTTCAGTGTGTATCTCATCGTGCTCCAGGGTGGCTTTGTTTAACCGTCTGCGCTCTCAGACCGTCAGCACTCGTTACCTCTCAGTGGACAGAGGAGCTTTCATCGCCAGCGCCAGACAGTGGACGGCCTTTACCATCACCATGGGTACGTGTGATGGTGACACACACACACACACACACACACACACACACACACACACACACACACACACACACACAGACACACACACACACACACACACACACACACACACACACACACACACACACACACACACACACACACACACCTTGTATAAAGGATGTTGCCAGTTTGTGATTAAATGGTTTGACTTTAGGTGAGAAGCAGAGTTAAACATGTAGAGTGCAGACATCCCATAATTACCCACAGACTGTGAATGTAATATGAAGGATGGATGTAGCCACTGTGAGGTCACCACTGGTTTGCAATTTTATTGATTTCCTGGATCCGGTGGGCATATTTAGATGATGGGGAGGAGCACATGAGGAATGAGCTGATGTGAGGAAGCTGGAAGTCTTTGGAATTCCCAGATTATCCCAGGTGAGAATTCAAAGCCCGATAAAAGGTGAAAGAAGCAGCAGAATGAAAACTGAGCGAGGCAGCGGTGAGGTCGACAGGTGCACATCTTTGTTCTTCAGTCACCTTTTTATTACCTAAATATGATCAGAAGAAGAAAAAGGTGAAGCTCTGCTGTGAACGTGGTTCTTCTCAAAAATCAGTTCTCAGCTTCTTTTTGAAGTTCAGAAGGTTTTTGTGAGTTTACTGAAGAAATCTGTGTTTGCTGTCACACTCAGTAAAATGACTGCACTGAATGAAAAAGGATGAGACTAATTATATCAAACCTGCCAGGCCTTTACTGCATTATACTTCAAATCTGTCATCAATGCATGCAGAAACGGTGCAAAGTGGGGTATAAAAATTCACCGGGTGGGACGTATCTGATGGTCCCCAAACAAAACCGACACTTAGTCCTGGTGCTGCCTCCTCCCTGTGGTACCCATCCAGCATCCTCACCTAAACCCACACAGAGGAGTAAGAGCATGTAAATGGACTAGTTCTTATATAGCGCTTTTCTACTCAGTCAGAGCACTCAAAGCGCTTATACAACACATTTTTTACATTTACCCATGCACACCCATTCATACAAGCACTTCCATGTTTACTAAGCTAAGTGCTTTTAATTATATAACATCCACACACATTCACACTCCGACGGAACGGTCGGAGAGCAACTTGGGGTTAAGTATCTTGCCCAAGGATACATTGGCATGTAGCCTGGAGTAGCCAGGAATCGAACCCCTGACCTTCCGATCAGTAGGTGACCTGCTCTACCTACTGAGCTACAGCCACCCCATGTGATGTGGAGAGGTTCCTCTGCTGTGAGAACTCAGATACAGCTGCAGATTGTGCTGCAGTTTTTAACAGGCTCTGACTCATGGATGAGCGGGGGCCATTGCTGCTGTCAGGCTCAGACCTGCGGTCAGCAGACGTCTCTTCTCGCTGTGCAGCCGCCCTCCATAAATACAGTCACTGTGTGAGTCCTCCTCACTCACCTCTGGAAGAACAAATTTAAGGATCTCTGAGCTTATTTATTTAACACAGTGCCCTGTGTGCACAGACCTCCCACCACACACACACACACACACACCCACATACTCTGTTTGTCTTCATCTTTCTGTTCATAGGATGAGATTTAAATAAACTGAAAATGACTTTGAGTGTGCACATTCATATTCACACTGTGTGTGTGTGTGTGTGTGTGTGTGTGTGTGTGTGTGTGTGTGTGTGTGTGTGTGTGTGTGTGTGTGTGTGTGTGTGTGTGTGTGTGTGTGTGTGTGTGCAGTGGAGCACCAGTGTGCTGACCAAGGGAGCTTTGTGCTGAGCGAAGGCTTCATCTGTTACGGCTGTGTGGTCCAGTTAGTGTGCACGGAGTCCGGAGTGGCTCTGCCACCCATGGTAACACACACACACACACACCAAATGTTAATAGGAAGGTAGTATTGTACACCATGTGTGCAGTCACTCATCCTCACATCAGCACTCAGCTAAAGTTTAAAACCCTCCGCTGTAGTCGGTGTAGTTCGGCACAGTTTATGTTCCTAAATCTATTTCCTAGTTTGATTAATACACATAAATGATTGACCACTGAAATAAAATGACCCTGAAGATGCAGGAGTCCTGACATGAGCTGAAATTCCCCGAGCTCATCCCAGAATATTAAAGTGGGAAAATCCTTCTAATTTACTGAGCATCTGTGTGTAAATGACTGCAAGCACACACTGCTCAAGTGTTTGTAGCCAGACAGCAGATTCCTGGAAATAAGTTGGTTTAATCGCTGTTGACTTTTCAATATCTCATTAACAAAAGAAGCTCTGTGTGACCATCTATAGGCGGGAAGGCCTGAAAAAAGTGGGTGCAGTCTGCAGTTCCTCTAATTATTTCACCATAAAATCAGTTAAGGAATAATCGCTACTCAGTGCTGTATGACTTCCAGATGTGTGTCTGTGCAGGTGTTGCATAACCTGCTAATGCCCAAGCTATCCGTCCAGTTTAGGCTGCACTTAGACAAACCTCCGTACTGGAGTCCATCACATTTTGCTGAGCAGACCTTTCTCTGCACTTCCTAAACTGCAGTCATCAGCTGCTGGTAGATGGTGAAGGTTTGCCCACACACTCCAGCTCCACGTGTTTTTGGAGTTGCTGCAGGGTTTGCTTAAAGAAAGTCAGAGTTGGCGTGACGAGCCTCTCGGCGCTGCTGGTTGTGGTCGGCGTTCGGGGACTGAAGAGGTGAAGGTGGATGTAAAGAAACGTTGAGCAGCATCAGCAGACTTACAGATGAGGACGAAGTGTTTGAAATGGTGTGGGGTACATTTAAGTGTCCTAACACTGAGGTTTGGGCTCAGTGCCTGAAAGCTAATTCACTGTGCAGCCTCCAGACTGCAGGGCCGACGGACATCTTTTAAAAGCTGAACTGCTCCGTTTCTGCTTGCTGTACATCTGTGAGGTGCTGCGTATGTTTGGGTGGGTTTTAGGGGCTCGTGTTACTTTAAGGTGTGTTAGACACTTTGCCTTATTTATAAAGCTGCTTTATTGCCCTCAGTAATAAATGTAATATGTAATTATATAAGACCACAGTACACACTAAGAAATAGAGGGACGAGAATGGACCTAAAAAGGTACGAAGGCTTTGTCGCTCCAGCTGTACCCTAGTGGAGTACAACATTGTACCTCTAAATCTAGGAACAATTTTGTACCTTATTGTCTGTACCTTTAGAAGAACATTTCTGTACCTCTGGTGACAAATATGTGCCTTTATGTACAGGTACAATACTGTACCCATTACAAAGGTACAAATTATGTACCCAATGAGGTACAGCTGGAGCGACATGGCTAATGGTACCTTTGAGAGACAAAAACAAACCCTTAGGTTCACAAAAATATTCTTTATTTATCAAAATGTATAATTTAAAATCAGTTCATTCAGTTTAAAACAAGAAGTGAACAGAAGACAGAAGAATGTAATGTTGAAAACAAAATATATACTGAAGGCTGTTATAAAGGCTTCACTTAGGCTCGTGCAGTGACATAACATCTACTCTACTTTCACCAGACTGGGCCCGGCACTGGTCATCACCGTCTTCCACTTATTATCCACCAGTTGAATGGTTGGACAGGGTGTTGTAGCAGCATCTTTCTATATAAATTAAGAAAAAATAAAAAATAAATAAATAACCAAGCAGCAAAAGACATTGTTCCAATTAATTTATGTAAAATAATTTAAAAACCTTAGTGTTAATTTACAAGTTTAAAATATTAAGTAATACAACTTTAAATATGTTAAATGGTGATCAAAATATCAATATAGTAAAAATAATTCCTTACTCGAGTCATTTTTCTTTCCTCTTCACTTATTTGAACAAGATCTTACTACAGTTCAGATGCCTACCTTTCCCAAAGTGGTGTAGTGTTCAATCTTTTCTCTGAAGATGGATGGCAGGAGGATGAGTCCAGCCCTTAAGTCGATTCCTCAAATGCAAAAAAAGAAAAAAAAATCATACAGAGCGTAACTACAGCAGATCTACTTTCACATTTATTAGCAAGATGATTGTGACTACCTGGTAGATCTTCAGCCAGGGCATCTTTTCTTGTGTCATAGTGCTGTTTTGCCAGCACAGACTTTCCCTGTGCAAGCTTAAGTACATTTGGCAAGACACCAGCAAAGCCGTCTTGACAGATGGCAGATGTTGAAGGGTGAATTCTGTCAACCTCATCAATACACCGTAGAATACACAAACACATTGTCAATTATTATTGTTAAAGGCAGCTAGTAATTCAAATCTAACCAAAATAACAAAAGCTAGAAATGCAGCTTCTAGTTCAAGTAAATTTCGCTGAGTTTTTTTTTTTAGGATAGATGGTGTAGCTGAGCTGAAGGGAGCTTTAAAGGAGACCCCACAGCTAATACAAGCCCCAAACAAAGTAGTTAACAAAAAAGATGGAATTACTTAGCTCTTGTGATAGTACTTCACTAAAATACTAATATTCTGAAATTGCAGAGAAGTTGGGTAATGCCCTGTGCACACAACATGCTAGGTACTGTTAGCATGTTAGTCTGAAATTTTAAATGAATGGAGACTGAGTTAGACCATGAATATGAATAGGTCAGATTACTTACCACTGAATCTTCTTGCCTCGTCTTCATTCATTTTTATTCCAGCTTTAGATATTTTTTGAATAAGTTCTTCGGTGGACAGGCTGCATAAAACCGGAGAGTCCGCCATTTTACATTTCTGGCGCCTTTTTTGTCGTCTGGGAGGAAACACCCCACCCAACACTGACTTCTACTGGTACACTTTTGTACCATTTGCTCTGACCAGTGATTTTGTACCTCTGATGGTCCACAGTAAATCACCCCAAGGGTCCATCTCTGTACTTAGAGGGAACTTTCCTGATAAAAGTACCTTTTGGGTACAAAAATTTACCTTTATTTTTTTGTGTGTAAGATGTGAGAGGGTGGTGAAAATCTACTGTTTGCAAAGTGATGATTAAGCTCTTTTATTACTAGAAACCGTCCGTAAGCACAATCAAAAGTTTTTAATGTGATGTCTCCACCTGCAAGATCAGCTCCAAGCATCACTAACTCTCACTGTTTCTCACATCTTTAAATCCTACTGGGGCTGATTTCTTATTTCCCTCGATGATAAATCTCTCATAAACACGGTGCTGACATTTGGAACAAACGGGTTGCAAATACACTGAATTATGATTTTAATTGTGTTTGGACCTTTACTGTGTGGCAGCCGCATTTGTTCCAATGAGCAGCAGCAGCATCTACATGTACACACAGTATCGTTGTCACTGAAGCCACATTAGCACGTTAGCCTCAAAGAGCTGCTAGAATGAGTCTCAGTGCTGTAATGATGACCTGCCAGTTCTGTAGGTTTGTTTTTCTAATGAAACTGAGAGCAATGATTTAGTCATTATTGGCAAATGTCATTTTAATTATTGAAAGAATGAAGCTGGAGCTGAAGTTCTCCTCATTGATGCCTTCAGGTGATTCGAAAGGTCAACAAGCAGCACGCCATCTTAGATGTGGACGAGCCGGTTTCTCAGCTCCATAAATGCGCCTTTCAGTTCAGAGACAGTCCTCACGCCTACCTGTGTCTAACCAACGACGCCATCATACAGTACCAGGTACGCTTTATCCTCTTTCCCAGCTTTGGTTTTGCCCTCTACCTCTCCACCTCCCTTTGTTTATTCCTTCCTCCTTCTTCACCTTCTTCCTCTGCTCCTTCCTTTAAATGCTCTCCTCCATCTTTTCCATCCCTTCAGGCCCCGTACAGCGTGAGAGATCCCAGCAAAGTGATGCTGAATGACGGATCCTGTTGGACCATCATCGGGGTGGAAGTCGTAGAGTTCAACTTCAGTCACGGTCTGACCTGCATCACGACCCCAGTGAGCCCGTTTCCTGCTGTCACCGGGTTAGAGGTGAAGTACCGAGACAAACGCCGAGGTTCTCACGTCCTGTCGATGTTTTAAACCGATGTTTTAAACAAAATGAGCAGTGAGACAGAGGCAGAGCAGACCGCTCCTCTCAGTCAGCACGAGGCAGTCCAAATACTTCAGGAACAAAAGTTCTTCCAACATAAAAAGTCCTGTGTTAGTTCAGAAGATACAATAAACCAAGTACTGCATTACAGCTATTATTCTGACCTGATCCGAGTCTTAATAAAGTTAAAACTAATATCAAATTAGACAGCTCAAAATTTGAGTTAATAACTTGAAATTTTGAGTGCCAATCAGGAAGAAACTTTGTTACCTGGAAGCAGGTAGAGACAGCATCAGTGAGCTGCCAGTGTTGAGAAGCAGGAACAAACAGGCTCTTCAGCTTCGAATGCCTTCAATGAATAACAACGAAGATATGAATCAGTGCGTTCATGTCGACCTGCTGACAGCTGATGCCCCCCCACCTTCTGCTTCTGGGTCACCAGGACACGACGTTCCTTTCTGAGATATTAACTCAAGATTTCACGTTATGATGGTAATTTTTTTTTTTTTTACACCAATCGGAGGTCACTAAAATTAATATTGACTCGGTGTGTAACTTTGCAAAAACGATGTCGGACTCTGTAGTTTTCTCTGGGCCCCTCCCCAATCAGACCAGGAGCGACATGTTTAGCCGCATGTTCTCCTTGAATCGCTGGCTGTCTGAGTGGTGTCCAAAAAATGACGTGGGCTTCATAGATAATTGGCAAAGTTTCTGGGGGAAAACCTGGTCTTGTTAGGAGAGACGGCATCCATCCCACTTTGGATGGAGCAGCTCTCATTTCTAGAAATCTGGCCAAATTTATTAACCCTCCTAAAAACTGACTACCCATGGTTGAGACCAGGAAGCAGAGTTGCAGTCTTACACGCCTCTCTGCAGCTTCTCTCCTCCTGCCATCCCCCCAAAACCCCATCCCCATAGAGTCGGTGCTGCTCCCAGACCACCAAAAACCAAAGCTAAAATCAGCAAAAAGCTATTTAAGCATAAAAATTCAAAACAATAAATAATACAGCTTCATCAACTGCACCAAAGAATAAAACAATTAACGTGGATTGTTAAACATTAGGTCTCTCTCTTCCAAGTCCCTATTAGTAAATGATTTAATAATTGATCAACGTATTGATTTATTCTGCCTTACAGAAACCTGGTTACAGCAGGATGAATATGTTAGTTTAAATGAATCAACATTCTGACATAGAAACTGAACATTTAACAGTATTCCCTGAAACCCCTCCTGTCTGATCATTTCTTAGTAACATTTATATTTACTTTAATGGATTACACAGCAGAAGGACTAAAGTTCATTACAGTAGAAGTCTTTCTGAAAGTGCTGTAACTACGTTTAAGGATATAATCCCTCCATTATTCAGGGCTGTAGCCAGAGCATGATCGCCGCTGGGCTGAGAGTTTGCTGTTGGAGCTGTTTGTTATTACCACAGTTAGCAGGCTAACCGCTCATACTTGTACTCCTTATTGAGATTTACCTTAATGACTTCAGTGAAATAGCAGCATGCAGTTTCAGTTCAGTGATTAGACCTAAAACCAAACTGTATAGAGTGTGATTAATTTAACAACCTTAGTTATGCTGCTATAGGTCTATGCTGCTGGGGGGTTCCCATGATGCACTGTTTCTTTTCATTCACCTCTTTTCACTCTGTTTATACTCCACTCTGTATTTAATCATTAGTTATTATTAATCTCTGTCTCTCCCCTCAGCAGATGACCCCCCCTCCCTGAGCCTGGTTCTGCTGGAGGTTTCTTCCTGTTAAAAGGGAGTTTTTCCTTCCCACTGTCACCAAGTGCTGCTCATAGGGGGTCGTTTTGACTGTTGGGTTTTCTCTGTATTATTGTAGGGTCTTTACCCACAATACAAAGAGCCTTTGCTGTGATTTGGTGCTATATAAATAAGATAGAGGGGCTTTGCTAACACATCAGACCTGATGAATTGTTCTTCTCAGTGGAGGACAGCAGGTGCTCTCCAGAAACTTCCTGGGAACCTGGTTTTATGAGGAACAGTCCTGCACTTGAACCTCTCGTGTGTGTGTGTGTGTGTGTGGTGTGTGTGTGTGTGTGTGTGTGTGTGTGTGTGTGTGTGTGTGTGTGTGTGTGTGTGTGTGTGTGTTCCTGCAGGTGAATGGTGGAGGGCACGTCGCCATGCTGGAGATAAACGGAGAAAACTTCAGTCCTCATCTCAAAGTGTGGTTTGGCAGCACTGAAGCAGAGACCATGTACAAGTGAGTTAAGAGGAGGGAGCGAGAGTTTATACATGTGAAGTTTCAGAGTTGGGTTTTAATCGATTACAGGATCACAGCGGATTACAAACACTGAGTAACTTCCAAGTATGAAGAACGTGTGATTAGATCATAACTGTGGATTACAGAGGATTACATAATCTACACTCAACACAAAGATAAATGCAGAGTTTCCTAATCAACAATCTATGAACTCAACACTGTGTGTATACGCTCAGTACCATCTCAGGCTTCTTTAGCAGCCAGTGTTTCAGATCTGCAACAGTCCAGGTGTTCACAGGTCAGAGTTCACAGCGCTCACACATCTGCGACACACAGACATCACTGTGGGATGTTGATCCAGTCCTCCTGGAGGGAAGGTTAAAGGACGTGTTAGGTTATTCTAAATTAACCGTTTGTGTTTGTGCGTTTACATTTTTGTTGAGTATCATCTGTGTCCTTAAAGGAGGAAGTTTGCTGTCCAAAGTGAAGTCATCAGGTAATATAATTATTAGGTTGAAGTGCTCCTGTTACAGGCACTGAAGCAGCTTTCTGTGATTCACAGTTCAGAATAATTATTAATTTTCTGCCTTCATTCAGCTCCACGTTTCACTCTTTGTTGGTTTGTTTTGTTCCTTGTTTAGAAAAAGAAACACTCCACATATTTTAAGGCTGGAATTCTGGAAAAATAGGAAGGACACTTTTTTCCAAAACTTTGACTGGAAGTATTCTTGACAGTTATGACATCAATTTAGAAAACTCTCCTCTTTACCCGTATTCATCGGTGTTGATAGACCGAGCCAAGACTGGAGCAGAGCGCGGCATAAAGGGGCTTATGTTATAGCCGAGCATCAGCAGGAGCGCTCGGCTGGGCTCACGGGGAGCGGTCCCCTCTCTAACTGTTATGTGGGCGTCTGTGATTTACAGAAGGGCTCCGTGAACGTGACATTCAGACGTCCTCTCACAGAATCTCATGTGATGCATCCCGAAGCAAAAACCGCCCCTCTGAGGTCAGCATCACCTCAGATCCCACACCTGAAGTGCTGAGGCATCGAAAGTCAGGGTCTCAGGCTGAGAGCGGCTCGCCGCGAGACTCTGCAAACATTCCCGCAGCGGTTTGAATAACACGGTCGTCCACAATGTGCTGTTTGTACGAGGAGCTGCAGCCAGTTAGAAACGTGATCCGTCCCCACCAGGAGAGCCAGAGGTGCAATTCAGATTCAAGTAAAATACCTTATGAACGGGCGTTCACAGGGTCTGCTGTCTCACCTCATATCAGCCGCACATTTATTCAGTTTTTCATATTTTATGACCTCAAAGCAGCTTCCTGCAAATTCTTCTCACTGTACTTTTTTATTTTTGTCTCTTTCTGTAACACAACTGCACAGTTTGACTTCAGTGTGTTTATTTGGACGGGACCATATATATATATCTGTGCCAGGCATCAGGTGATAATCTGTGACATCATCACCCTTTCTTCCTGTCACGTGCTTCTTTGTCCTCTCAGGTCTCCTAAATCTCTGCTCTGCGTTGTTCCCGATGTTTCGGTCCTCAGTGACGGCTGGCGCTGTCTCCGGCGCATCGTCACCGTTCCTCTTTCTCTCGTCCGGCAGGATGGACTGATTTATCGCACCTCCTACAGTTTCACCTACACACCTGAGCTCCAGCCGCCCCCGTCCGCCCGAACGGCGGCCGGAGGAGGGAAGAGAGAAGGAGGGACGGGTGGAGAACAGGAGGATGACTTCCTGTTAGAGACCATCCATCAGGAGTTCACCAGAGCCAACTTTCACCTCTTCATGCAGAGTTAGTGCTCAAATCCTCAGGTGATGCTGGGAGGAACGTTTGTCATGTGACAGTCACATGACATCACACACACACACACACACACACACACACACACAGCTGGACTCTGTTATGAGCCATCATAACGACCTTCCTCCCATCAGCCGCTCACATTAAAATGACAGTCTTTCACTTCCTGTGAATCATTCCCGGTGTATTACTGCCTGAAACAACAGGAACTTCTGAATTATAAATCCAGTCTTCAACATCAGGGTGACTGTAGCTCAGGAGGTCTCCTACTAATCAGACAGTTGGTGGTTTGATTCCCGGCTGCTCCAGTCTGCATGCCAGCGTATCCTTGGGCAAGAGAACCACGAGTTGCTCCGATGCAGCCGTCGGCGTGTGAATGTTGGAAAGCTCTCGGCTGTAGAAGGAAGTGTTTGTGTGGATGATTCATGCTGTACCCGTCCATTTACCATTTACTCAGGTCCAGACCTTTGGACACTCATGGTGCTGTGTTCAAGACTTATAAGAATTATGGGTGGATATTACTTTGCTACTGATTTATATTATTAAGATATGTTTTGAGAGTAATTGCTTACTGCTTAAAGTGAAGTTTCATGCCAACTGTATGACGTTCACAGCAAGATAATGAATAAACTGGCAACTGTAAGTTTTGACATGAATAAAAATAAATGAATTTCATAAATTATTGCATGTGTGAGTTTAAGGAGACTCGCTTTCTATAAACATGTCTTTGGTAATAAAGGCATCAGAAATAAGAAGAGCTCAAACCTGAGCTTCC
This sequence comes from Archocentrus centrarchus, assembly GCF_007364275.1. Taxonomy (NCBI): domain Eukaryota; kingdom Metazoa; phylum Chordata; class Actinopteri; order Cichliformes; family Cichlidae; genus Archocentrus; species Archocentrus centrarchus. The sequence continues at coordinate 339,314 of NW_022060291.1, forward strand.
ATCACATCTGAGTATTAGAATATGATCATTCAAAGAGGATTAGCTGCAGCTGACTTTAATCACTCCAAACATCTGCCTTCCAAAACCAGGTGCTGACCTGAAGCTAGACCCTGACCTTTGACCTCCTTGAAGGCAGGCAAGTAAAGAGACTTTCAGCACAGAGTGTCTAAATTCAGCAAACACACTGCGAGTTATCACTGATTTCTGCAGCCAGCAGAGAAACACTGTGTGTCCTGTGTGATGTGTTCAGGGTCTCTGTGAGAGTCGGAAAAGGAAAGGAGTGAGGTGTCAGTGAAGGGAGGGAGTTTTTCTGGAGGATGGATGTGGTTTGAGAGCAAAGTGAAACAGCGTGCTTCCTCATTGATGGACAGTGTCTGAAGCGTGCTGTGATAGAGCTGTGATCGTTCACTGGGTGGATGTGGAAGTGAAACGGCAGCAGAGGCGCTGCTCCCAGCAGACTTCTCTCAATGAGGGATGGACAATCAAAGCTTGGCCAGTTTGTTTTTTAAATATCAGAGCATGTGAACGTTTTATTAATGTTACAGTCACATTTCCACCATGAAGGGATCGAGAACAGGGTGGAGGTCGGTCTGTGTGGGTCCACAATCATTCAGGTCGTGGTCGTCTCCGGAGTTTGGAAAAAGGCAACTGGACTTTTTTAGGTTTCTCTCCTCCGAGGGGCTCCAACAGTTCTCAGACCAAAGGTGGAGAGTCCCGGGTACGGGGGGTGGGGGGTGGGGGTGGTGCCCTGGAGGCGGTTGTGACCCACAAATACAAATACAGCAACAGTTTCTCAGTACAGAAACCATTTGGCACAGATTCAGGCTCATTGAACTTTGGTGTTCAGTAAGTGTTTAACAAGGCAGCGAGCAAGTATTTAGACTCATACTGGAGTAATACTACTAATACTACAGAAGGCATCAAAATGTACTTCAAATACCTAAAGTAAAATCATAGACATTATAATACTCAGTCATGGATAACTGCTTATATCACTTCACTGTGCCGTCCCGTCTCCATGCTGGATCAGTCAGGTTAACAATGACTCTGCTGTTGGTCAGCAGGGTGCTGATGAAACCTGTACTACAGTGGGCCAAAAACAAGAGGAAAGGAGATGTGTTCATCAGTACTGAGAGAGGAGAAGAAGCAGGAGTGTGGAGGTGAGAGTAAGGACTCTCAATGCAGGGACTGTGGCTGGTAAAGGGAGAGGGCTGCTGAGGTGATGAGAGAAGGTGTGCAGGAGCACTGGAGGTGGATTCAAGCTGTTCTACCATGGTGTTAGACAGGAGGAGACATGGAGTAGGAGAATCTTAAAGGAAGAGGATGTGAACAGTGTTGTGGAGGTGAAGACAGTCAGACAGGATCATGAGTTTGAAGCTGGGATTGAACAGGTGATGTGAATATTGTCAGCACGTGTGCTCCACAGGATTGCCTCTGAGCTCCTTCTTGTTTGCAGTGGTCTGTGATCTGTAGTGAGAGCAGGAGAAGGTGGAGGTATGCTCTGGAGAGAAGAGGAATGAAGTTAGTAGAAGTGAGACAGAAGAGTGTGAATGAGAGAGAGGGAGAGACGGGTGGGAAGGTTGTAGGGATAGTGAAGGTAGATAGCCATCCAAAGCAACACACGAGAGAGGTGAAGAAGAGTCCAGGAAAGGTGGAGCAGGTGGAGACGAGTGTCAGGGTGAAGGAGAGCAGCAAGACTGAAAGGGAAGGTTTACAGGCTGGTAGTGAGACCTGCTGTGATGGATGTTTGGAGATGGAGGCACTGACACACAGACAGCTGGAGGTGGCAGAGCTGAAGATGTTCAGATCTTCACTGGGAGGGACCAGGATGGACTGGATCAGAAATTAGTCCATCAGAGGGACAGCTCAGGCTGAGCAGGTTGGAGACAAAGTCAGAGAGGCTGAGATGGTTTGGACCTGCAGAGGAGGGAGGGTGGAGATATTAGACCAAGGATGCTGAAGATGGAGCTGCCAGGCAGGAGGAACAGAAAGAAGACCTCAGAGATTCATGGATGCAGTGAAGGAGGTCATTGGGTGTGACAGAGGATACTGAGATAGTGTGGGATGGAGGCAGATGATCTGCTGTGGTGCCCCTAAAGAAGATAAAGATGTACTAATAAACACTGAGTGGAACACATTCATCCCTTTTGTTTGAATGAGACTGTTGGTCAAATATAGAGATAGAGAGGGTCGCAGCGGTGGATGAGAATAAGGATGATGATGATGAAGGATGCTGATTTGCATGAGGCTCAGTATGATGGGTGTGCAGTGGGTGGTGCAGGTCCTCCTGCCTGTGTGAGGTTCCTCTGTGTGCTCTGGTTTCCTGCCACAGTCCAAAGACATGCTTGTTAGGTCAGCTGGTGAATCTAAACTGAGGTGTGAGTGTGAATGGTTGTGTTAGCCCTGTGAAGGACCGGAGACCCGTCCAGGGTGACCCTGACTCTCACCCTGTGGCAGCTGGGATAGGCGCAAGCCCCCCTTGACCCTGAATTGGATAAGCAGAAGAGCATGGATGGATGGATGGAATTTGACTGTTTTCAGGGGTTAACGGGTTCATGTTTTCTCTTTTGTAGCTGGATTTGTGTGTGATCTTCTGTTGTGCCACACATTAGAGAAGATGTGAGCAGCGCAGTGATGACAGAAATCCCTCAGCTGATACATCAGCCTCCCGTACACTCGGTGCCTTCAAGCTCTCATTCTTATTTTGTTAATCCAATTATTCAGAGTGTCTGGTTATGACTGAACTCAACAAACCAGCAAATCTGATTTCACTTCACTTGTTTCTGCACTTTGTTCCCTGCTGCATGTTTGATTCTTGGAAGTAAAGTTATGAGTAATTAAATTTGTGGTCAAAAGCACAACCAAAGAGCTCTTTTGTTCTAACCAAGTGACGCAGGAGCCCATCACAGAGGCCTGGCAGGACCTCCCGCGCTGCTGCACCGCTCTGTGATAAAGCCCTAAATCATTCTTTTCATCCCTCACATGCTTCTCGTTCTTAACGTGTTTGAGTTCAGCTGTTTTCTGAGGAAGCTTTTTATTCACTGAGATTCAAACAAGAGTCCACGAAAAAAAACACATCACCTGATTAAATGTGTGGAAGTGAGGACGAGCTGGAAGCTGCATCACTGCAGTTCTCACGCCTCTCATTAGTACTTGAGGTTCTGCCCGGCCCAGGAGCCCCTGCAGTCCTCACTCTGAGGCCTTCTCCCAACTGCAGAAACTTATTTCAGCTGTCATTTTTGTTTCAAGGAATCAAATTGAGGATGTGGTCCCTGCAGGTGGCGTGCTTGTTTGTCTCTCTGTATTAGACCTGCAGTTTATGAACAACATGTCCAGGAGCTACTGGACACTTTGAAACCAGAGGAGCTGCCCCCTTCTGGCCATTAGAGAGAACACAGGTTAAAGGAGCTTCAGGCAGAGGCCGTGAATGTGCATCAGTTTACCCGCACTCATTTTAGAGCATGTGCCTGATTAAAAACCATCAAACAAACCGCTGAGGCCTTTTGATCACATGATATTTGATTTTTAGAAAGCATCACTTCACAGGAAGTCAAACATCAGCTACACTTTTACCAGCAAGACCAGCTGTGAGCTAACACCAATCATTTTACAGCATTCACAGATAAATGTACCCAGTTACTGGATATTCTGCCTTAAAGGTAATACCTGCGAATCAAAGATGGACACACGTTAACTCAACATGGGCAATCTAATTTATAGGAATAGATTATTTTGTTGATCATTCATTGTCGGTGTTGTTCACTTTCTGACATGTCCTTTCAGGCCTGACGAGCACTAAAATGTGAGTTTGTTTCCTTCAAAAACTGATTCCAAACAGGAAGTGATCTGTGGTCCTGCTGGAGCGCCGGGAAGCCGTGCATCATGTGCAGTGGCACGCTTTGCAGCACCCCTTCAAAGAGCATTCGTTACAGTAGCCATTCTTTAATTCAAGCAGCCAGGCGAGCATCAGGCAGCCGAGGGAAGCCTTCACCTTCACGCCTCATGTGTCTGACAGCCTGCAGGGAACAGAACGGCATGTGTGTTTCATCCTGCACTCTTTCCCCTTCCTCCTCCTCCTTCCTCATCATTAAACAACACAAACATGTGTGAGAGAGCAGAGGAAGGAGACGGGCAGATCTCTGAGCTCCTAATCTCTGTCATGTGGGAGAAACTTCAAACTGAAAATTTCACATGCCCAAAACACTGACGCCCACCCCGCTCCTCCATCCTGATGAAGGAGCCTGAAAGAGGCGTCTGTAGGAGCACACCCTCACTCTTTATTCAAAGACTTAAGAGCAAGTGACAGAGTGCCTGTTTGTGAACGTGATGCTGTTGTAATTCCACATCAGAAACCTCAAGAAATGATGCCAAGTGGCTCTGAGACACCAGGTTTAGGCTGGAGTGAAAGGGTCAGGATTAGATTAAGTATGAAGAATTAACTCATGGCTGAAGTTGCTGTTTAATGTCATTTTAGGTTAGAGAGGGTCAGTTTGATCCTCAGTGGGAAAACACATGGGTACAGGAGCAGCATTGTGGAGGCTCCTGGACCTTCTCCCTGCAGTTCAGCACCTCACATCCTCCCGTTGTGGGCCCGTATCCCCCCCTGGCTTTGTGTATGTGGGATAATAAGGAGCCCATGTCCAGCCCTGCTCTGCTTTAGCACAGCCTTCATCCCATATGTCATCACCTCTACATCATGTGACGGACGGACGCGTGGCGAGAGAAAACATGAGAAATACAGAAATACAGAGAGGGTATGGAAAGAGAAGACAGACCAGAAAAACCAGTTCAGATGAAAACAGTGTCCCAAAATAAATTAAAAAAGGATTTGATGAAGGTGTTCAGAAACATGAATGAGGGAAAGTGATTTCTGCAGTGTGGAGAACAGAGGCAGGGCTCACAGCCAGTACAAGGGCACAAGATACCAGATGATGCTCTTTGTCAAGCCAATAATGAAGACACTGTGAGCCTCACAGAAGAAGAAAGAGCTCCTCAGTGGACATCTCCTGCTGCTCACATTCGTTCAGCTGCCCCACGGTGAATGAAAGGAGCTGTCAGTGAGGAATCCTCCTGTCACAGCAATCGGAGAAATATGAGCAGAATGCTAATTGTTTGAAGCTAACAGAGCATGGGAAATACTGGAGGAATGCTAATGATGGTTCATAGAGATTATACCCGGGGGCTGGGGGGTGTATGGCGTTTATTGGAACATGCTGGGATTCACTGAAGATGATGGATGGCGGCGTTTTCACAGCACCTGTTTTTCTCTGTGACTGACTGCAGAGTAAATCCAGCTGATGCCTCCTTGGTATTTAATAACTTTTCAGGCGCTGCACCTCTGCTGCACTTTATCAGACGTGTCTGATTCACACACTCAGACCTCGTCGGTGCCCAAAAGATCAAATACTTAAATGATGCAGCTTCAGTGTTTGTTTAAATGCTTCAAGCCTTGAAGACTCATAAAACAATTCATTTATAATGTGTTATTTGTTGTTTTGTATAATCTGTGTTTAGTACTGGAAATTATCAAGGGTTTTTTTGTTGCCTGCCATATTTACAGTCATGGTAAAAAGAAAGTGCACCCTCTAAGGGTTTTGTTGGAAAGCCAGCTTGTGGTTCATGTGGTCACTAGCAGATGCTGCAGCTGGCTGTAGTTTGCATGGAAGACCTCAACTTCACTCCTGCTCTCTGACGGCGACGGTCGCATTCTGCCTCTCTCCTGCCTCCCTGCCCTCCCCATCTCTCCTGCTTGCTGTGAGAGTGTCTCTCACACACTGACCGAATAAGAATAAGATTAAGAAGCAACATGGATCTGGCAAACCAAACACCATTGGTCAAATTTTCTCCACTATGAGATCGGGAAAGGGGAGCCTCCGTCTCCGAGTGGAACAGACCCCGTCGGCTACATCATCGATTCTTGGAGCTCGTGGAGACCTGTGTGCTTCTCAGCTCTGGAGGTCGAGGACGTGGAAGACGTCTACATATTCGGCTATTTGGTAACGGTATCTCTTCTGTTTGGGCTTGGAGGATACCTGATTTACCGAGAAATTCAGAAAATCTGGGCAGCAGTTCGACATTTGCCGAGGCTGCAGACCCAGGTGGATGGGCTGTGCAGGGCCGTACAAACTCAGACTCAGAGCCTGGTGGACCTGAGCCGTAAGCGGACGGGTAGTCCAGCTGAGAACGCGCTCGCAGGTGAAAGGAATTAGATAAAGTTCGGTTCGGCGAGGACGGTAACTAATGAATCTGGAATATTGGATTTACTGAATGGGTTTCCCAGTGAAACTGAAGGCTGTTGGAAAAAACAAGCAGCCTGTTCCAAAACAACATCTGCATTATCAGGAATTCGGCTCCCTAGCCGGCCTTGAGCCTGGTAATCATATCTCTCCGAGACAATGTGTGATGCACGCTCTTCCCCTCAGCCCTCTCTGTGATTTGTGTGAGCTGGATCTGGTGTACCACGGCCGCTGATGAACTTCCATCACTATCAGTAAACTGTTTTGGTTAGGAGCTGGCATCTGGCTCCACAATGCCCCCACCCTCTTGTCTCCGTCTGCATCCCCTCCCACCCTCCCTACCCCACCATATTGCTATCCTGGCTAAGGTGGGTTTTTTGGACACTGGTACGGTGCTCATCTTTAGCATTGTACCAGATGAATTTTTTTTAACCTAACTACCCCATGATGTGTGTTTGTTTCATTTTTCTGGGGACTGATTGTAGCAGCGGCGCCAGTGTGGCAGCGGCTGCAGACACCCATCTCCTCTGTTCTTCTCTGGATGGTTGTTCCGAACGCAGTTTCGTTATATTATGACGGAATGACGTCATATAATTCGTTGTATAATGATCAGTTTCATTGTATGTATAATGACAATAAAGTTCTATTCTATTCTATTCTATTCTTGTCTGCAAGCACTTGCAAAAGCGGCTGTAAAGCTGCAAAAAGTGAATGCAGACCAGTCGCCTTCAGAGGAAAAGTTGAGTCTCATCATTGAAACCAACATGTCTTTTACTCTGAAGGCCAACAATCTCCATTTTTTTGGTTTGTGTTGCACTTTTTCAAACATCATTACCTCTCAGTGGTTAGTCAGTGAGTGTTTGCTGAGAAGTCGGCATCTTCCATGCAAACTGCAGGCGACCACAGCAATCTGCTAGCAATCAGAGCAATCCCAGGGAGGTTATGGAGCTCTGTGACTGATTTCATGCAGCAGCAGCAGCAGCGCACAAACAAGCCCTCAGTGCAGAACAAATCCAGATGTGCATTCCTCCTGTTCACCACCACATGGGGAAATGTCTCTGTGTTGTCTCAGTTATAATGAAAGGCTTTGTTTGGTGTTTCAAAGACATTCTAACCCTTAAACTGTGGTATGTGTGTCTGTCTAACAGCATCAGAGGGTGATATCTGTGTCTGCTTCTGCAGCTTATGTTGTCTGAACATTAATGTGTGGTTCTGTGGAGCTTCAGTATCCTTTGGAGGACAGAAATCTCCATCATTAAGTTGTAGGTTCGGTTTATGTGGACATTAATGTCCTTGGAGGTGGTGAACGCATGACTCTGTGCAGGTGTGTTTGTGTCAGCAAAGTCAAACAGGTAACACCTCCACGTGTTCAGGCAGTTATTCTGAATCTAGATGAACTTTAATTTAAATGGTCTCCAGGATACAAAACTGCAGGTATAGAAATACTAATGACATTAAAATGCTCCAAAGCTTTGCTGACTTTGGCCCAAAGTCAGATTTTATCAAGCTTTTCAAAGTGTGAATGTTTCCATCTGTCTCCACCTGTTTGTTTCTTTGTCCACAAACTGCTCCTGGACCAGCTGGTCTTAAACAACCAGACTTGGCACATTTTAGGCCACTGAAGCCTTTTTAACACAGTATAAAATCATCCTATCATTTAATTTGGCCACAGATTTAGCAGATCAAACTCTGATTTCATGCACAACCATAAAAAGGGAAACAGTCATTAAGTGATTTAGTCTTTGATTGTTTCATTAGAGTCTGTTTAACACAAACTTATTTTTTCTCTGCAAGTTTTATTCATTTAGTCCAAGAATGCTAACAAACTTTATGTTTTAACAGGTAAAATATCTCTAACATTCCTATTTCTGATTATAGTGATTAATTATAGTAGTATGGACACGTACTCATACAAATAACATAGTAGAATTTTACTCACCAAAACTGGAGCACAAACTTTACTGGATGGTCCATACTTCACAGAAATCCCTCGTTTAAAGAGGTCGCCTCCAACTTTAAGCCTTCACAGTGGACATCTCCTGCTGCAACCCCCCCAGTTTGGCCCCTGTCATTTTTGCCACTTCAGGTTTGGGCTCATTTTTCAGGCCTGGAAGTTGTTGTGTGACATGTGTACACAGAGAGTAACTGCATGTGTGTTTGTGCAACTGTGTGCACATCACAGGAAGTTACCTCAGGTACCCAGACAGTGGGGTTGTGTGCAGAGCAAGACTGCGAGCTGAAAGAATTTACGAGCCTCTGGAGACATTAAATGCCTCCTATCGTGTTGTGAAAAATGCTTTACGAGCTCACGGCGAATATAATCCATCATCATCATCAAACAGTCGAACAAGCCTCAAACTGCTGCCATTCTGAAAATCCCCAGCGTGTGGAAATACCCACTGAGACGTGTTATCCAAGCATGCCACTGTTGATGTGGAGATGGACTTCTTGTTACATAACAGCTGTTGGGGGGGTCGGCCGGACAGTTTTGGGAGAGGAGTTTTTCTATGTTTCTGAGTTTCTGTGCACCTTTTTTATTGGGTTTTATTCGCACCTGTAAATCTCAGAGTTGATTGTTAAAGACTAAAAAAGAACATCTGTTCAGAGCAGACTCGTTAGTTCGGTTTTCCTCTCGACTGCAGAAGGTGAAACATCTGGAAAACAGATGTTTCAGAGGAGCATTTACTTCTAAGTCCTGGATGGCAAACTGGGGGGTATGAATGATGAGTGATGGAGTCAGTGTTCAGTCACGCTGGGTGTCCAGGAGAAATTTCAGGATTAGACTGTTCAAAGAAGTCTTTCCAATTATTGATGCTTCAATCTTAAAAATGATCAATCAGTCTTTATTAGTTGGCTATGTACCACAGACCTTCAAGGTGACTGTAATTAAACCTCTACTTAGAAAGCCATCACTGACCCAGCTGTCTTAGCTAATTATAGGCCAATCTCCAACCTTCCTTTTCTCTCAAAGACTCTTGAAAGAGTAGTTGTAAAACAGCTAACTGATCATCTGCAGAGGAACGGTTTATTTGAAGAGTTTCAGTCAGGTTTCAGAATTCATCACAGTACAGAAACAGCATTAGTGAAGGTTACAAATGATCTTCTTAGAGCCTCTGACAGTGGACTCATCTTTGTTCTTGTCCTGTTGGACCTCAGTGCAGCTTTGATACTGTTGACCATAACATTTTATTACAGAGATTAGAGCTTGCTATAGGTATTAAAGGTACTGCACTGCAGTGGTTTGAATCATATTTATCTCATAGACTCCAATTTGTTCATGTAAATGGGGAGTCTTCTTCACACACTAAGGTTAATTATGGAGTTCCACAGGGTTCTGTGCTAGGACCAATTTTATTTACATTATACATGCTTCCCTTAGGCAGTATTATTAGAAAGCACTGCATCAATTTTCATTGTTATGCAGATGATACTCAGCTTTACCTATCAATGAAGCCAGATGACACACATCAATGAGTTAAACTGCAGGAATGTCTTAAAGATATTAAGGCCTGGATGACCTCTAATTTCCTGCTTCTAAATTCAGATAAAACTGATATTCTTGTTCTCGGCCCCACAAATCTTAGAAACATGGTGTCTAACCAGATACTTACTCTGGATGGCATTACTTTGGCCTCCAGTAACACTGTGAGAATCTTGGAGTCATTTTTTGACCAGGATATGTCCTTCAATGCACATATTAAACAAATATGTAGGACCGCTTTTTTGCATTTGCGCATATTTCTAAAATTAGAAATCCTTTCTCAGAGTGATGCTGAAACTCATTCATGCATTTATTACTTCTAGGCTGGATATTGTAATTCATTATTATCAGGCTGTCCTAAAAGCTTTCTGAAAGCCTTCAGCTGATCCAAAATGCTGCAGCTAGAGTACTGACAGGGACTAGAAAGAGAGAGCAGATTTCTCCCATATTGGCTTCTCTTCATTGGCTCCCTGTTAAATCTAGAATAGAATTTAAAATTCTTCTCCTCACATACAAGGTCTTGAATAATCAGGCACCATCTTATCTCAAAGACCTCATAGTCCCATATCACCCCAACAGAGCACTTCGCTCTCAGACTGCTGGCTTACTTGTGGTTCCTCGGATACTTAAGAGTAGAATGGGAGGCAGAGCCTTCAGCTTTCAGGCGCCTCTTCTGTGGAACCAGCTCCCAGCTTGGATTCGGGAGACAGACACCCTCTCTATTTTTAAGATTAGGCTTAAAACTTTCCTTTATGATAAAGCTTATAGTTAGGGCTGGATCAGGTGACCCTGAACCCTCCCTTAGTTATGCTGCTATAGGCCTAGTCTGCTGGGGGGTTCACATAATGCACTGTTTCTCATTCACCTTATTTACTTTGTTTTACTCCACTCTGCATTTAATCATTAATTGATATTAATCTCTGGCTCTCTTCCACAGCATGTCTTTCTCTCCCCTCAGCCCAACCGGTCGCGGCAGATGACCCCCCCTCCCTGAGCCTGGTTCTGATGGAGGTTTCTTCCTGTTAAAGGGAGTTTTTCCTTCCCACTGTCACCAAGTGCTGCTCATAGGGGGTCGTTTTGACTGTTGGGTTTTCTCTGTATTATTGTAGGGTCTTTACCCACAATACAAAGCACCTTGAGGCGACAGTTTGTTGTGATTTGGCGCTATATAAATAAAATTGAATTGAATTGTTTGGCTTTGGTGACATTTTGTTTTCTAAGAGTTAAAGTTTTGTTTAATGGCTCATTAGACTAAAATATAGTCGATGAAAAGAAAGTCAAACAAAAACTGGATATAAAAGCAATACATAAATAAATGAACTGATAATTCAGTTCAGTTTTATTTATATTTACTGTAACACCAAATCACAACAGTCACCTCAAGGGGCTTTAAACTGTAAAGACCTACAATAATACAGAGAAAACCCAACAGTCCAAATGACCCCCTATGAGCAGCACTTGGTGACAGTGGGAAGGAAAAACTCCCTTTAACAGGAAGAAACCTCCAGCAGAACCAGGCTCAGGGAGGGGGTCATCTGCTGAGGGGGGGAGAGACAATGTGAGGAAAGACTGAAGGACTCAGTGCCTCTGGCCCCGCCCCCTACTTCTGTGTTGGAATTGATGTCAAAAATAGCATACAGTTTGGCCCTTTAAGTTACTTTTTTTTAAAAAACATTTCACTTAACCCTCTTAATTAGAGGGGAAGGCAAAATATCAAAAAAGTAACTTCTAGGCGACACTCCTGCACTAGAGGATGCAGCTGGGAAAGGTCTGCAGACTTACCTGTCAACACAGGTAAATTCAGCAGGTTTCAATATTGCAACAAGTTTTTAGGAACTCAGTCTTCCTTCAGTGTGCGTGAGTTTCTCCTTGTTTCTGCAGACTCTGACACAGGTGAGTGTCCCACCAAACACAGGTAAGCATCTCCAACAGGAAGAGAGCGGGGCAGGTGAGGACCAACAAGGTGCACTATCAATATCTCCTCAAAGCATACGAGGCCTGAACAGGTCCAGTGTTCTGCTGATGAGGCTCACCGGGGATTTAAACTACAGGTGAGTGTAATGAGGAACAGGTGCACTTGGCAGCCACACCCACTCCTGGGAGTGGGTTTCTCCTCTTCATCATTAGCACAACTTTTAATTTAAACTCAAGATGCACACAACCAGAAATTAGCGTTCAGGTGTGATTGCAGCTGTTTCAGGAAGTTCTGCTCTGTCTGTAAGCAGCAGTTTGATTTTATTTCTCACTGTGAAAGATTTTTTCTGCACTGGCTTTAAAAGAAAAACAGGGACTGTGTCCACAGCTGGTTTTGTAGCATCTTCTAACTTGTGAATGATGGGATGATAGAGGTAGAGGCTGATCTTTAACCAGGAGTTTGGCTCCTCTGTATCAGCCCATCACAGCTGCACCATCCACATAATGAGATTCCCTTCATAACTGCAGGATGTTGCAGACAGCAGCCTCCATGCAGAGCTGCAATTTCACAAGCAGAAAAAGGAGCTACACTTCCCACTGTAAGGAATTCTGATGTCAACAATCAGGCAAGATTCTGACAGCAGGAATATTTCTTCTCTGTGAGATTCCTGATGCTCTGAATCTTTTTAGTTAATGATAGTTTTGACTCTGCGCTTTAGTGACGCCATGAAAGGCTGAACTGGAACAGGATCTGGATCCTCCTCCAATCAGACTCATCTCTGCTCATCACTGATTCACGAAGCAGCGCTACAAACGTCACCACTGAAATGCAGGAAAATAAAGAAAAATAGCCCGACCTGGTAACATGGGAAAGATTGCAGTATTGTGTACATGTATCATGACCTGATCATAAAGCACCCATCATTGGTTAAACAGGCTACACAATTTAAATATAAACATTACAAAAGCAGAGAAAATAGTGCAGGAAAGTTCATATTTCACTTATTAATACTGTATAATTATAGGAAGCACCAAAGCTTTGGCTGGATGAGGTTCAGAGGTCGCTGCTATAACCAGGCTCAGGTGTATATCAGGGGTTTCCTGTCAGCAGTATGTGCGTACAGCTCTAAATGCTTTTGTGTGCTTTCAGCAGCACTGTTGACTCTGAAAGTGAACCTATTTCCTGCAGGAAGCACCTACACACACACACACACACACACACACACACACACACACACACACACACACACACACACACACACACAAACAAACTGCCATTCATGTCTCTTATATTCAGACTGTGTTCATTTTATGTGGCTGAGGAAAAAACACATCAGTTGTCACGTGCACTCGTCCATCAGTGTGTGATCGTTCAGCTGAGCGTTCCCACGCTGCTGATCTGAGGAGGGAACTGTGCTCAAACCTCCAGAAAACACAGTCTTAGTGTGTTTGTGCAGCTCAGTGATGCACAGACACTGCTGGGTGACCTCTGGAGGTCACCAGAAACCAAACATGTCAAATACTATGCTGTGTTATTTGTTGTTTTAAAGTCAAACATGTTTGTGTCTAAGTGATGGCGCCCTTTGGTGGTCACAGTGATCATGTTTTAGAGTCAGTGAGACGCTGTGGGGAACAGCTTTGTGTCCTTGTGAAATCATTCTCTGAACCCTGACTCTTCCTTACTGCAGTTATTATAACTGTAATGATGAAGGTCCTGTAATCTGAGAAAAGCACCTATTCTAACAGAAACTGTGGCTTTTAACCAAGACTTCCTGTTCAGAGCATCAGAACGGCGCTGATTGGTTTTTATCCCGATGGTGTTCCTGTGACCTGCTCTCTCTTTTGCTCCTCCTTCAAATCCAGCCCAGTGAAGCATGTTTCACATTTTAAGATGTGCAGCAGGGTATTTGGATCATGCTGAACATAACTGTGCTGATAACCACGCACACACGTGGCTCAAGAACTGAGGGGAACGTCACTGGTGATAAGATAAAGGAGGACAGGAGGCTGAGAGGGGGAGGGCGGGGTGAGGGGCTGAGGTCGGGCTGAATTTGGCTGAGGGGGTGAGGAGGAGGCGGTACAGAGCCAAGGGGGAGGGCAGAGGCCAGCAGAGGGCTCGGACTGAGAAAGGACTGCCAGGAGGTGCCTGTGTGGAGGGTACAGCCTCATACCAACCACACACTGACTTTATATTCATAACTGCTGCTGGTTTCTGCTGCTCTGCAGGGTTTCAGAAGGAGGTGAAGGAGGTGAAGCTGAACGTGTTCGCTCCATCATCAGGCTGATGGAAGGTTTTACCTGTGCGACCTGATTTCAGCAGGAGGAAGGGTTAGGCAGCGATCAGCTGCTCATTAACACATCAGCATTTATGGACCAACATCATTAGTTTGGTGTTGAGTGTGTGTCCTTTGTGTGTCCTCCTGACAGATATTCGCTCTCCTTTAGCACCTTTGTTTGCATCAGTGTAAGATAAGATAAGATAAGATAAGATAGTGTTTATTTGTCACATGCACAGTTATACACAGTACAATGCACAGTGAAATGTATTTTGTACCTGCAACCTTATATACACACACATATAAATAAGAAGAATAAAAATAAAAAAAAAGTAATTCACACTATACACTATACTCTATATACTATACACTATACACACTTTTATAATTATAATATTTACATTGTGCAATAATTGTCCAGTTTGGGCTCAGAGTTGAGCAGACGGATGGCTTGTGGGTAAAAACTCTTCTTCAACCTTTCAGTCTTAGCCCTCAGGCAGCGGTAACGCCGGCCTGATGGGAGCAGGGAGAAGAGAGAGTCAGAGTGTTTCTCTGTGTCTGATGCTGGGTGGACGGTGAGCTGCAGGCAGACACTGTTGCGATCACTGTTGTGATCTGAGGTGTGTTTACTTTGTGGTATTTTTATTGCTGGTGAAGTTGTTGTTTTTGAAGCACTTTGTTGGTAACGGATCTGATAAATGTTACATTTAATAAGGCTCGAAACTGAGAATGAGACCCTGAACCCATCAGGAAACTGTGTAATGAGGTCAGAGTTCATCTGATCAATACGGCATTTTCTCAAAGAGTTCTGTGAAGTCAAACTTCATTCAGAGCCGGAGGTGTCGCCCCCTGCTGGCCTGCTACAGACAATTCAGGTTTAGAGATGTTCTGCTTTGGTTACATCCATCTTTCATATGCAGTCATGTGCAGAAACGTGTGGATGCAGCCTGTCTCTAAACCATCACCTCAAATAATCACCATCTCATTTATAAATGCATGCTGGAATAAATTTGCCAGTAAGTTGTAATCAGCCTGAGTGAGTCTGTGCTGAGTGCAGCTCGTCTCCACTGGTTCTATTCTGGTTCTATTTCTATATTAAAGGAAGGCTGCGTCAGTTTCTGTTAAATCACAGCAGGGATGTGAATCACAGTCACTGTTCATGGGTTAGGGACAGAGCCTAAAACTAACCCTGTGCTCTTTGAGTCCTTACTGGTGGATGTCTAATATTTGTGAGGACTCTTAAATGAATATGCAGCATGTACATCTATTCATATGGAATTCATATTTTCATCTCAAACTTTAGCCTATAAATCATGATAAACAAGCTAAACTCAAAGCTGCTTTTCACTCAGATTCAGGGATGAAAGATGTTGGATTTTACCCTCAGCTCATTAAATATTTGAATCCATATATCCTTGGACCCACCACCACACACCGCCTCAGACTGTCAGAGCCAGGACTGAATGTTAAAGCAGTCTTAATGCTTCATGACTCACACTCAGCTTTATTTACACAGGACTTCAACAGCCACAGAGACAGAAACACACAGAAAGGCCTCCAGGTGACGCAAACATCGTCTTTTACAACAAAATCTGACTCTACTCACTGAGCATGCACATGTCACAGCAGGCTATGCCATGTAGTAGTGCTAGTAGTACTAGGTAAAATAAAGCTGCCCCCCCAACTGAACTCAGAGTAAAAATCACGTTTAAAATGTGAAAAGTTTGAATTTTACTCCTAGAAGACATCCTGGCTACTTGGGTAATTTTACCTTCCACTCATTGTTGATTTATTATATTTGTCATGTACCGCTGTGGCAGGCAGGGTGGAGGAGCCCACAGCAGGACACCCAAGGCTGAAAACTGTGCTTGGGCTTAGCTTTATTTAAAACAGGAGATCAGGATGAGCTGGATCGGAGCCGGCAGCACAAAATTAACTCAAAACTAAACAGAACATAACTTGACTTGTCATAAAGCACACATGCATAAACAAAGACAAGACACACCTGACAAAGAACTGACAAGAACACAGACAATAAATACACGAGGAATAATGAGGGAATGATGGGAACACAGCTGAACACGATGACGCTCAGGAGACAACAGGAAGCAAAACTAAACACATTGCACAAGAAACCAGACGCTACCAAAATAAGACAGGAAGTGAGACAAGGGAACAAAGACGCAGACTTGACACACCGACAGAACCGAAACACACAGGCAAAACACCAGGACGCCAAACTAAACACAAGAGACAAGGGACTAAAACATGAGCAGAAAATAGACACAGCGACAGAACAGGACAACATAAAGCAAAAACATAACGCAGACGTGACAATAACACCAACACCTGAACACAGACCAGGGGAAAGACAACATGAGAAACCTAACACAAATGACTAAACAAAATCCTAAATCAGAAAAGTACAATACAAAACAAAGCATCACCAAACACACTGGGTCATAAGAACATAAGAACCATAAGAACCCAGGACATGACAATATTAATGTTGTCTTAGCATTCAGTCTTCCAGCTGTCAGAAATCTGACTGACAGCTCTTCATTTCATGCAGCAGATAAAACTCCAAACCACAATGATGTCATACTGTCCACTGTGACACTTCCACAGTGCAGAGAAACCAAAGTCACAGAGCAGCTGTGAGCTGCTTTAAACAGGAGGGTCAAAAGAACAGGAACCACTCCAACACACACACACACACCACACCACACACACACCCACACACACACACACACACACACACACACACACACACCACACACACAAGTGGGTTTTTCTATCTTTGTGGGGAATTTCCATTGACTTCCATTCATTTCTACAGCCTAAACCTTACTTTTACCCTTTTCCTAACCCTAACCATCACATACCTAACCCTAACCCTAACCTAAACTCAATTCATACCTTAGCCCTAACTCTGACCCCTGACCCAAAAACAGGGTTTCCCCTTGTGGGGACAAGGTTCCAGTCCCCACAAGGAGCAATTGGTCCCCACAACGTAGTATATGTCAGGAAAATTGTCCCACAAGGTATTATAAACATACGCACACACACACACACACACACACACACACACACACACACACACACACACACACACACACACACACACACACACACACACACACACTCCTGCTGACTCTCTGCAGGTTTAGTTCACATGACCGCCCTGATGCTGCTCCACTGACCGAACTAAAGGGTTGAATAAAGGTGTGTGACCGAGCTAAAGGGCGAACAGTTCGGTCAGCCATGTGTGCGCACGTGAGTGAGCATGTGTTTGAGATGATGTGTTTCTGCTCTTCTTCTCTCATTTTGAACACACTCAGGCTGCTGCAGAGTATCCAGCTCATAATTACCTTTGACCTCTGACCTTTGGTATCTGTCTTTCCTTCTAACAGGGGCAGTGCAGGTCACTGAACATCAGTATAAAAATGTTTGATCTGAGAACATCTGATTTTTACCTTTCAGAATATTAAAAAGCTGACTTGCCAAAGCATCTGAACAACATGTCATCTTTAAAATGGACTGATGAGGGTTGTAGTACATTTATGATCTGCAGTTTATGGCCTGGGTTATAAACTGTAGGTACATTGTCTGTTTTCTTTCTTTCATCTCTAATAATACTCAGATATGTAAATCTTGGTTAAACTCTCAGGTTTATTTATGAGCTGTGGAGCTTTCTGTGAACAGCAGCTGACCTTCCTCAGGGGATGGATGAGAGTTACAGTGAAGCAGAGGAAGAGGAGGTTAGCAGCTGCTCTGTACAGTTAGCTGTGACAAATACTTTTTTCTGCTACAGTTCTTTTGCTTTTTTTGTGTTGTTTGAGCTTCTTTTTTTTTTAAACTTCTACAATGAACTTTTTTTGAAGGCATTTAAAGCTCAGAGTATTCACAGTCACCACAGGTAAAGATGACAAACACACCTGCAACGGATTAGAGAACCAGAGGAGCACTCAGAGCGGCACAATGCGCTAACTGCCACTAGGGGGCACCAAAGGACACCAATCAATCTATAGCTGTCCTGAGTGAGAGACGTGACGTGTATAATTAACACAATGCAGCTCCTGATAGCCACAGCTTGAATGCAGACACATGCAGCACAAAGATCAACAGTACAGATCTGAGCGAGGCAGAATCAGGAGCACCGGGGCGTCTCACTGTGACCTGAGGGTTGTCTGGGGCAGCGATCACACTGACTGCACCCTCACTGGTCCTCTCTCCCTTTGGCAGGGTTCACAGGATGAACCAGGCTGATCACAGGAACAGAGATCAGTGTCAGTTAGAAATCAGGTTCGTCTAAAACTGGAGCTGAAACAGGAACAGCCTGTTTGACTTGTTGGAGCTCAGGATCTGTTTCAGTGAATCTGAAGTTTTTAATCCTTTTTCCTGATGCTTCAGTGTAAAAACACTGGACTGAACTGCAGGTGGTTTCTGCCTGCAAAAGGAGCAGAGTGAGGTTATGGACAGACTGACCTGGGATCAATGTGCCTCCTGTACCTGACCACAGTGAACATCCCTGTACGAGGCCAGCTAAACCCACACAGATCACAACATGAAAGATAATAACTGCAGGCCTAAAAGGCCCACACCCACAGTCCAGGATACCCTGAACAAAGCTTATAAAACAAAACACTGTAGAAAATGTGGAACAACATGAACAACACACTAAGAATCAACAGAGAGTTTTTCATCAAAAATAGAAGCAGAACAGTCAAAAGCACCACTGAGCTTCCTCAGCTGTGTCAGCAGCAGCAGGACTGCATGGTCCCCATAAACAACAGTGACTGCTTATTAATATGGATCATCTCTGTGCAGAAGGACTTTGGTACTTTTTGTGTCATCAGCAATAGTATGTGTAGCAGCATGCTCACTGGTACCTTTACACAGCACATACAGACTTTTCCAGTCTAACCTCTACACTGGAGCTGCAATCAGAAAATTACAGGTAAAGTTTATATAATGGTATCCTGGAGTTACCTCAGTGTTTGTGTGTGTACCTGTGTGGGCAGGTGTGTATGTGTGCTGCTCTCTCAGCACCTTTCTGTGTGAATGTTATTCCTGAGGTTCACTGTCTGTGCAGCACAGAAGGGTTAGGGCAGAACGCCCCCCCCCCCCCCCCCCCCCCCCCCCCCCCCCCCCCACCCCCCCCCCCCCCCCCCCCCCCAACCCCCCCCCCCCATTCTCTAATGCAGTGTTTATTTGAATTCACCTGTCCACACATATCTTGCTTATAGTTCTGACTAGTCATAATTCTAATTAAAGATATCTTAAATGTATTTTAGAGAGGAGAATACAGGTTTGACTAGTGCAAATTAAATTCAAGGTATCTTAAAAGCCAATTATGACTTGGCTAAATTAGAGATATTTGGAACTGGACATCCAAAATCCTGCAGGCAACTGTTTGGACAGCTCAATGGCAGCATAAGGGGGGTTACGTGCAAGTCTTGATTCACTTTCAATTCATTCAATTTTTTTTTTTTTTTTTGTTTCTCGGTGGAGACAGATGCATTTTTCTCTTCTCCCCAGCCTTCCCTATCTACCTCTGCTTTTGCTGCTTCACTGCTTAGAGCGTCTCTTCACACATCCCCGAACTGGAAATTAAATTATGGATCTGGTCAGCTGGTCTCTCAACACTACTGATGGCCAAATTCTAATCACGAGGAGATTGGGAGAAGGGGAACCCCTCTTTCCTCTGGTCCGAGTACACACCCGGCTGGCTATGTTATGGATTCCTGGGGGATGGAAGATAACGTTCCTGGCTGGCACTGTGTGGACGTGGCATATATATTGATCCCAGGATTTTTCCTGAATTGGACCTGGGGGATACCTGGTTTCTGGGCAGCTGTTCAGCGCCCAGTAAGGCTGTCTATGAGGGATGCAGAAACTGTACGAACTCAGTCAGACTCAGTAAAGCTGAATCGAAGTGGATTACATCTGGGAGGAGTGTTGGAGTCGCTGTTCTGTGGTGGAGTAGAACCAAATTCGGATTATTGGACTTCTGAGAGGTAAACAGAAAACTGTAAGTCTGTCAGCAAGAGTTATGACGGCCTGAACCAAAACATCTGTAGTATTATGAATTTTGTCTCCCAGACGGCCCTTGGATGCTGTCTGTCTAAATCGTCTCCTGGAGATGTTTGTAAACAGATGCTCTTCACCCCCGCCCCCCCACCCCGTGTTGTGACCTGTATGAACTGGTATCCTGGCAACCAAGGCTGACTGTACCATCTTATCATGAACATCATCATGAACTGCTGGTCTGGAAGCTGTGTGTCCATCACAGTATCCTGCTCGTCTGCCCCTCCCCTACCCACCCTAGTGCTCTCCAGGGTTTAAAATGTTGCTTGCTGCTTTGCTGAGGTGTTTTTGGAACCTCGTAAGGTGTTTATAATGAACACAGTACCAGATGATTTTTGAACCTACCTATCCCAGTGTATCTCTTTCTGTTTTCCTGCTAAAGGTAGCGCCGGTAAAACGGCTGCATGACCTCAGACACCTGTCCCCCCCTGTCTTGTGTTTGTATTTCTTGGATGGGTGTTCTGGAACGTAATTTCATTATATGTTTACATATAATGATAATAAAGTCATCTTGAATCTTGATATCTGCACCTGTGGTGGAACTACCTGTCCTGGGGCTTGATTTCATGCATCTGCAAATCATTGCTCATCATTGCTGAGTATTTAAGGGCACGCTGTGGCACTGACTCTTCTGTGGTTAATTTCTAGTTTTTGTTCTTATTACTCGGTACCTTCTGCAATCTGTTTCCTGGTTCCCTGCTCAAAGAAAATGGTCGCATACCTGGAAAGCCAAAACTGCTTTGCTTTGAGGAAATCAAGGTCCACAACCAAGTAAGGACACACAACTGAGAGTCTCAGAGCACATACAGACAACCTTTTGTTATCAGCCCTCTTTAACAATCTGTTCCTGTCTGCAGACCCTCCCTGACCTCCTACATAGATGTCAGCACCTGTTCATCTGTCTGCTGCTCTGAATTATTCAGCTTAGTGTTTCCTCTGTCTGAGTCTGCTGAGTCCAGAAACTATAAAACATGACTCTTTATACCACACAGCAGGTCATATCTGTCAGATAATTTACTACATGTTCCAAAAGGCCCCAAAAGCACAAATAGTTCAAGTGACTCCAGATAGTGGGGCCTGTCAAACCAGTTAGACCCCAAAATCCATCCATCAAAAAAAGTTTGCATTCTCATGTAATATTATTTTATATTATTGCATTAATAATATAATGTAGCAGGGTGGTGCTGCCTCACAGTTAGAATACCATCTGGAAGGCCTGGGTTTGATTCCACCTTGGCCCCTCTCTCTCTCTCTGTGTGTGGAGTTTGCATGCTCTCTCCATGATGCGTTGGTTTCCCTCTGGATACTCCTGTTTCCTCCCACAGTTCAAAGACATGCACTTACTGGGTTAAGTTAATTAGAAACTCTAAATTGCCCACAGCTGTGAATGTGAGTGTGGATGTTTGTCTGTCTCTCTGTGTTGGCCCTGTGACAGCCTGACGACCTGTACAGGTGTACCCTGCCTCTCGCCCTATGACAGCTGGGATAGGCTCCAGCCCCCCCCATGACCCTGAACAGGATAAGTGGAAGTGGATGGATGGATGGATGGATGGATGGACGGACATTAATATAACACAAGGTTCATTTAGCTTTGCACAAAAATATCAGGTAGGAGCGTCCTACAAAGAGATACTTTTACTTTCTTACTCTGAAGTACATTTCAGAGTACTTTTTCACTTCTACTTGAGTAAGAAATTGAATCAGTACTTCTACTTAAGTACAGAATGTCTGTACTTTTACCACCTCTGCTGACTGCTCTGTGAAATACAGAACACACCAAATGCAAAGACTCCTGAGACTGTTCACCTTGGAAGCCTTTAGTAGTGTTAATGTGTGCCTCAGGTTATAAATGCTGCTCTGATAATTCTGACTGTTGCAACACGTCCTGTTTTGTGTGCCTGTTTCTGAGGAAAGTCTGCCTAGGATGAACTCTGGCTCACTGCGTAGGTTATTGTTTTTGTCAGAAACAGGACAGCTGCAGTGTGGTGACTGCACTGTGGACCAGAATACAGCAAAGACTTCTGGGACTGTTGTTCACCTTGGAAGCCTTCAGGAGTGCTGGGATCATTCAGTTCAGAGTAATGTGGTTTCCAGTGTGCGAAGATTCATAGCAATCAGCATCCATCAGTGATGAATGGCTCCTGGTCAGTGCTCATGTGATGTTACTGTTACTCTGTTACAGTAACAAGATCTCTGTTCTGTAACAAATAACCTGAAATATTGTTATACCCAGCTCATTAAGCTATAACAATGAAGGGAGGTCCACACAGCAAAGTGTTGCTGTGTGGATTGAACACTGCTAGGCCGAGTTCAAGCTCTGCCAGGCCGGGCACAGAGGGAGGGTGGCTGTCTGAGAGCTCGATCAGGAAAAAGGCGCCTGACTGAGGATTTTCCTAACATACACAGCTGAGACTATTTGATGCTGTTGGCACCTGACAAGGAGAATATTTCTCCTTCTAAATGTTCAGGATGTTAGAAATGAAGATCCTACAATAATTACAGAGAAAACCCAACAGTCAAAACACCCCCTATGAGCAACAAAAGATCCAGAGATTATTAATGATTAACTAATGATTAAATGGATCAATCAAGCTACACAAAAACAGCACTGTGCTCCATAACAGGAAGTGATCCAATACTGCAGTGAGAGCCAACACCAAGTGACAGCGCCATTAGGTTTGTGTCCAGATGATCATGATAATCAGTCTATGTCCTATAATTACTGCACACTCAAAACAAGTTGTTTCTCTTAATTTAATGTCATTAAAACTTTTTGAGGACACAAATTTGTATAATTTTAGTCAACTCATTAAATTTTACTGTGTGTTTGAGGTGATGTTCTGAAAGTTGAAGTAGTCTGGAAGGATGGTGATAAACGTTTGATCTCAGGAGTCACAGGTCTCTGAACGAGGAGGTCGCTGCAGCATCAGACTGTATTGATCAGCAGCTTCTGATTGGTTCATACAGGCGACCGTGTATTCTGAGGCACAGGTCTGAAACTCTGGGATTGTGTTTTAGGTCATCTTCCTCACTGACAGGGGTGGCTACAGCTCAGGAGGTAGAGCAGGTCACCTACTAATCAGAAGGTTGGCGGTTTGATTCCAGGCTGTGTGCCAAAGTGTCTTTGGGCAAGATACTGAACCTCAATTTGCTCTCCAACACAAGCGCTGGAGTATGAATGTGTGTGATTGATCAACAGTAAGCACTTAGCTGTGATATACATGGAAGTGAATGGGTGAATGCAAACATGTTGTATAGGTGCTCTGAGTGCTCAGAGCAGGAAAGTGTAAGAACTAATCTGTTTACTAACCCTGCAGATCTCAGCTGAAAGCTCTTCTCATGAGCTTTTTTAGGAAAACAGGAAACAGAACATTTCTCAGAGTTTCATTCAAAAAGTTTCTCTTCTGCCAAACTCTCAGATTTGGTTCACTTAAATCATATTCCTCTATTAAAAATGATAGAGGATGATCTCCCACGTTTACCTACATCACTCATGGGCACAGCAGTGTTAATTTCGTTGACAAACTATTTTCCTCATAGTTTTTTGTTAACGATCCTTTTTTTATAACAAAAACGAGACGATAACCAAATAATAACTGCATAAACTGCCTTCTTGTTTTCATTCATCAACGAATGAAAACAAGAAGAAAATGCTTGGTGGGGACGACATCCAATCAGAACTGATTAATTTTGTGATAGGGCGGGACAAGTTATGAAAACATCCAATCAAACGCACAGTTACACAAATTTGCCCTAAACCCGGGAAGACCAAACTAGCCTGTGATTGGTCGTTACTTCCGATAGAACTAAGTTATGTAACCAATGTCAGCAGGGAGAAAGAGAAGAGCGGATGTATGGACACATTTGTCCTTGACAAACGATGTGTAAACCATGTGGGGCGACTATCTCAGGTAATTTTTTTTTTATGAAAATTTTGCAATATTTTGTTTTAATGTTTGACTTATATTAAATTCAGGGAGAGCGTGCCTGATGGTATTAGCTTGTGCACTTTCTTTTAGAAGGTTTTTTGAGAATGTCAGCTGTTAAAATGTTAACTGTTAGCTGAGGGGAGTTTGAGTCAGCCCCACAGCTTATTTTTGCACTAATGGCACTGCTGCTTTTATGGTACTCAGTTTTATAAAGAACAAAATACGCAATTTGTTATGAAGAATGCAGGATTTTTCAGGCAGAACACACCTAATCAATAAACAAGGTCAGGTAAATAAAGATGTTGTTTGTTCAATATGTTTGTGTGTATTGGTCTTTCAAGCAATAATATTCCATAACTTTGAATAAATGTTTAATTTTGTGTAAGTGGGTATAATGACTAATTCAAGGGAACTGAAGAAAAAGCATTTACATTTTACACCCTTTATATTTTAGTCGACTGAACCTGACTAAAATTAAATCAAAATTTGCTGTCAAAATTAACACTGAGTAGAGTTTCCACCATTAAAATGATGGTTTGCCAAAAATCATGTATCTGTTCTCACTGACTCCTGTCAAGTGAGTTGAGATCTTGACTGCCGGATAGCCTAGGCCTATGTGGACAATAATAATTCAGATTTATAAAATTGTTAAAGAATGATTCATATGAAGTAGAATCAATGTGTGTAACACAGAGATGATCTGCATGTATGTATTAAGGAAGCTGTGAAATCACTGAGCTCAGGGTAAAATGAAACTGTCACCTAGGAATAAGTAGGAGCAAAGGGGAAAACAAGCTGAAAATAGCCTTAAATGGAAAGTACCTAACAGGCCCATGTACTAACGAGAAATGAAGTAATGTCTAAGCCAAGTACCATAATTGGAAATTGGACAGTGGAGTGATAGCTTGTAATAATGATGTATGGAAACTAGGATGTGTCTTAAATTTGAGATATAAAAGATGATGCACACAAGCATTAAACGAGAATTTCAGGAGCCTTCTCCCCGGACAAGAATCTACTCTGCGGAGAGGACTGCACCAACCCTCTGTGGATACTAATTCGACTTTGAACAGTCCTGCTGGTATTCTCCCTGCTTCTCAGCTGAAGTTGGAGGCGCCTTCGCTAAAGAAATTCTATCTTTGGACTTTGAACCGAGTCGGAGAAGATTTCTGGATTACAGTGTGAGGATTGTTAGAGGACAGTTAACAGAAGGACAGAAAACATCTTCCTTTTGGACTTCTCCCTTTCTCCAACTTCACTGAGGCAGTTTAACGGACGGGAACTTTGGGTGTGGTCGCTTTTGGCCAGGCGACTCATCCGGAGTTCTTCCTTCCAAAAAGGATTAATGGACAATTGGACATTCTCACCCCCCCCCCCCCCCCCCCCCCCCCCCCCCCCTTCTTCAGCCACCCAGCTCATAAGTATCCATCTTGATTGAGATCTAGTTATTTTGAGAATTATACTCTGTGATTGACTTGTATTGATTTTAAGATCTGATTTGTAAGTTGATTACTGAATTTTTAAGAATTGATTGAGAATTAATTTTGAGCTACGCAACTGCTTGAGCTGAACCTGCATAATAAGAATTTGACTTTTAACAGTCAGAGGTAGCCCTTTTGACAGTTATTTCCCCCCCAATTACGGTACACTTGGTCTCATGCGATAGTAAAACTCTAGTTAAGCTCTAACATCTAGCTCTGTTTTGGTCACACTAGTCTTGAATCCACTTAAAATTTACATATGTCCCTTGGGCTTTTTTGCCTAGCCAATAAACTTTGACCTGGCACATTTCCAAGTGCACTGATCGAGAGGGTTTAGCCACTACAATTAACGGGACTGTACTTCGGGGTCAGCTGTGTGGGCCTCCCTGAGTGGCGGCATCGGAGTGCAGAGGAAGCGGGGCAGACGTTAGGATTATCAGTGGTAAGAAGCCAGGCGAGTCACCCCGCTAAAGCTTTAAGTAGTGTCACAGAGTATCAGTTGGGGTAATACTCCACAGGCATGTGGTCAGGACCCTATTGAAATGGAGAAGCTGTCACAGATATAACCTGTGGGATCTAACACCCCTAATAAACCTTCTGTTGCTTGGTTTAAGACACCAGACTCAAACATTTCAAAAACTTCTATGGAAAAACAAACCATCACGAATACGTTTAAAAACTTTACAAAAGCCAGAACACAGTGGTGGTCTAGAGCTACCAAACTTTTATCACTATTTCTTAGCCAATAGATTGCAGTATGTTTCAAGGTGGATCAAATCAAGCCCGTTAGACAGTCCATGGCTGGATTTAGAACAAACACTCTGTGGAAGAGTGAAAATCTCTGACTTACCTTTCATTAGCTCCAGTATTAAACATCATAACTGCTTTAAAAGCCTAAACATAAACACCTCTCTGACAGTCTGGTGGGAATTTTTAAAGATAACAAAGTCTTCACTTATCTGATGTAAACTGACACCCATTTGGAACAATCCAGATATGTCAGAAAAAGACAGTTCTGAATTTTTCAGCATGGCAGGAGAAAGGAATAAAGAATCCATCATTAAGATGGGAACTTTATTTCATTTGAAGAACTTACTTTAAAATATGGAATTGGTAACAGCAAATGTTTTGAATATCAGCATTTGAGGTCCATCATACGGACAAGGTTTAATTTAAATAATCTGGAATTAGAAATCCCTGTGTGGGTAACAGATTTTCTAAATCTTTATACTCCTAAATAATTATCAAAAATATATAAGTTAATGTTAAAATTAATGATTCAACATCCCTTCCAGCTGCAAAATGGGAGTGAGATCTTTCCATCAACCCAGATGAAGACTTCTGGACTCAGATATGTTTAAACACTGTGACGGCCCTCTGCCTTGGCCAGGGCCTGCTGTTTGTTTGTGTCCTGCAGGTTCCTGGTGGGCGGAGCTAATCAGTGCAACTGGGAGCACCTGGCCAGTCTCCCTGGAGCATTTAAGAGCAGGCTGTCTCAGCCCTGAGGGTCCCCCCCCCGTCCTTAGCGCCTTCAATCAGCCCCATGTTTTCCTGTTTATTTGGGTTCATATTGGAGTACTTTATTTTGTGGCCAAATGAACCCATCCATCCATCCATCCAGTCGCTTCCGCTTATCCTGGTCAGGGTCGCGGGGGGGCTGGAGCCTATCCCAGCTGTCATAGGGCGAGAGGCAGGGTACACCCTGGACAGGTCGCCAGCCTGTTGCAGGGCCAACACAGAGAGACAAACAACCTTTCACACTCACATTCACACCTATGGGCAATTTAGAATAGCCAATTAACCTAACCCCAGTAGGTGCATGTCTTTGGAATGTGGGAGGAAACCGGAGTACCCGGAGGAAACCCACACAAGCACGGGGAGACCATGCAAACTCCACACAGAGAGAGGGAGAGGCCTGGGCCAAGG
Organism: Archocentrus centrarchus; assembly: GCF_007364275.1. Lineage (NCBI taxonomy): Eukaryota > Metazoa > Chordata > Actinopteri > Cichliformes > Cichlidae > Archocentrus > Archocentrus centrarchus. The sequence goes on from NW_022060291.1 coordinate 366,647, forward strand.
TGGAATCGAACCCAGGACTTCCAGATGGTATTCTATCTGTGAGGCAGCAGTGCTAACCACTACGCCAAAATATCAAAATTCTGTTCAGGGCACAATGAAGAAGCAGCTCAGCAGAACTCTCAGAAGTCAGCTGCCTGCTTTTAATCAAATCAAGCCTACATTTCTCCACAGCCAGCTTGGATTATGTTATGTTATGTTAGGACATGTCACACGTCGGCTCACAGGTAAACCCAATCATAGTGTTAAACCTGCTCCATTAGTTCCCATTCCCAAAAGTCCAAATTTACAACTTATACAATACAAAACTCTCCATAGAATACCCTATGCAGGACACAGGATGTTCCAAATGGGCCTCAGAGACACAAATATATGCACCCACTGTTCAGGCAATCCTGCTGAGAACTGTATGCATGCTATGTGGTCTTGTACACCTGTTCAGAGGTTCTGGCAGAGGATGTGTGAAGACTTCTCCACATGGTTTAATTTCAGTATCCCAGCATCACCAAAACTGTGTGTTTTAGGTGATATAATGGATTTAAACATGGAAGCAAATATATCAAATAGTTTTTACTACCTGATATATCACTGAAAAAACTATCCTCATGAATTGGAAATCAAAAAAATGATTTATGTATTACTTAGTATAGGAATTTACTTCTAGACCACATTAGTCTGGAAAGAATGCCACCTCTAAAAACCAGATGGACAAATTTGAATCTCTGCTGGGTGTCGGGCAGTTCTCGGGGCCTCGGGGCCACGTTCTTGGCTCGTGCTGGGGGTACCGGCCTGCGGGGGCATCATGTTGGGCTGCTCATTACCTCTGGCTCTCTGAGCTCTTGCCCTTTGACCATGAGGGCTCCGTCTGGGATCTCCCTCCTTCCTCCTCTGGGGTGTGCACGCAGTTGTCATCAGGATGTGTGGCCTCAGGTCTTCTGAGCTCTTAGTGGGCCGAGGATGCCCGGGTCCCCTGGGTCCTTCCCTGTTTGTCTCTGGATCATGGGGGGGGGCACACACATATGCATGTGAATGGATATGTATATGTGAATATGTGTATGTATGTATATTCTCCCCTTTTTTTATTTTTTCTCTCTCTCTTCATCCCTCTTCTTCTTCTTCTCTTCCTTCCTGCCTGTCAGGCCTGCCATGAATAAATACAATAAAAACACAAACATTAACAACCTACAGAAAACTTAGAGTTGTTCTTGTAAAAGCAAATATGTTTGGTACACCAGTGCATTCAGATCATCATTCTGACTGTGAAAACTGCCAGACATTACAGGCTTAAAAAGAGTTTCTTTTTACATTCAACAGGAAGTTCTCACATTTATTTCCTGCCCTCTTATCCTGCCACATTTAATCTGAGTGATGAGACCAACAGTTACACACTTCTGAGTCACTGCTTTATCTTTTAGTCTGTAATAAGCAGGGGAGATTAAAGCTGAATAACTGGTTTGTCCAACATGAAAAGTGAAAAGGATCAGCAGTGAAACAAGAAAACCTCCTTTTCTTCCTCCCTGAGGTCTAAGCAGCCACAAAGGTCGGAGAGTCCTGCTGCAGGAATAACAGCGCTCTTCTTCCACTGCCGTATCAGTTTAGGCCTATAAACACTTCATTGATAACTGAAGAGAACATCCTGTCAGTGCATGTACTTGTACAACTGCAGACATAGACATTATTCCTCTTGCTGTGATTCCTGGGAAGTCTGGATGACGGCCAGCTGCTTGTGAAATCTAATTTCCCAACAGGAAGTCTGTAAAAGTGGGAGTGGAGCTGAACTCTTAACTCTTAATGACTTTATAGCCTTTGTTTTAATATGAGTCCTGTATTTGACTCTGAAATCAAATTCAACAATAAAATGCATGAAGGTCAGCAGTAATCAGTAATTAGTAGTAATCTGATGTTTAATTTTAGAATAATGAGTCTTACATGTCAGAGATGAACTCTTCATAAATCATTTACATTTAAAATAAATGTTATCTGAGCTGATTCATAGTTCAGCTCCTTTAACCTGAGTGAGTGGATGAAACCATTATTCACCAAATAAAGTGAATGATTTGAATTTCTTTGGAAACAAACTCTAAACACACCCACACATTCATGTTCTCATTAAACAGCACGTTACAGGACATTAACCCTTCATTCAAACCTTTCTTCTTGTGTAGTTAAGGTGACCCTGCAGAATCACCTCATCTGAAGGGTGTGCTGTGACATGAAGTCTGCATCAGAATGTAAACCTCAGGATGGTTAATGAATCAGGAAGCACAGAGGACTAGGAAGGAGGAAGTAAGGGTGGAAGAGGAAGAAGAGTGGAAAGGTGGATGGTCCAAATGACATACCTGTGCAGGTATGGAGATATCTAGGAGAGAGGGCATTGGACTTTTTATGGAGATGGAGGCAGATGATCCGCTGTGGCGCCCCCTAAAGATCAACCAGGATAGCTTTGTCTCAAACTGCTGCTGATTAACTTTATCATCACCTTGTGATCAAAAGCTATCAACACGTTGAAGCTCTCAAACTGGGGTCCAGGTTATACTGGTTTATTTGTCATATTTTTATTCACGGCCACATTCAAAAAAGTTCTTATGTAATCTTAAAGGTCGCAGAGTCTGGAGCGGATCCTTTAGCTCTTCCTGTACCTGACCTTTACCATAAACAGTCATTTCTGCTCATTAATCTTCTGTGTAACTCTCGCTGTGATTATAGGTTATCTGCTGCTGATTCCTCCGGAAGTGCAGTTATGGCTTACTGCTGTCAGAGAATAGAAACTGAAAGAGTTTCGGAGCGCGTCAGTGCGCTGAGAGGAGTGGCTCCGACTCCTTATATTGAGGAGATGCTGCAGTCCTCGAAGGCCTGTGCAGACATGCAGCTTCTACCACGCGTGTGCTTCTGTTTCCTGACTTTGTCCGGACTGACGTTTGGTGATCGATCCGGTAAGAAAATCATTGATTCAGACCGATCGTGTCTGCAGGTGCAGCTGTGTTTCATAGGGAGGATGGAGGGTCTGTGAGCGCGCAGCAGGCTGGAGCTTTAAGGGTGTTCAGTGGGTGGAGGACTGCAGCATCTGCACCTGTGACTCAGCTTTTAACGCAGCTGCACTTTACTCTAAAATATCATTAATGCGCATCATCATCAACAATAATATGAAAGCATTCTCTTTATTGATTATGATCATTTATCAGAGATCCTCATTATTTATCTTCAACATCAGGTGTGGCGACATTTCGAGCGGTTTGTGCGCTGCTTCCTGTAAATGCGCATCCGTGATCTGTCTGTCCTGTTGACACACCGACTGTGAACCGTTTGTTTCTGAGTATGAAGTGTGTGTGTGTGTGTGTGTGTGTGTGTGTGTGTGTGTGTGTGTGTGTGTGTGTGTGTGTGTGTGTGTGTGTGTGTGTGTCCACTATGTGTGATTTTTTTAAAGCATTTAAAGATTTGTTATCTTATTGTGGTCTAACACAATGATATGAAAAATCTAGACTCACACAACCTGAAAGAGCTCTTTCATAAATATAAATAGAGTGGTGATTATTAGTATTAATAATTGGTTTATAATAAAAAACAAAAGCAGGACAGAAACTATAAAAACTGAATAAAAATTAAAATATCATTCTTCATATGAGCTCATTATAGATCTTTTAAAAACATAGATCAGCAAACAGCTGTAACAATCTTTCAAAAAGTTCAGGGTTCAGTGTTTTGAATCCTAAAATCCTGATGCGTTCATCTGGGCATTTTATTATTATTATTATTATTATTATTATTATTATTATTATTAATATTATTATTGTTATATTTTAAGGTTCCTGCATGTGTTATTAAAGTTGCAGTTGCTGCTATTTTTAGAGGGAGTGGCACAGCCAGTGGTGAGACCTCTTAATTTAATTAATATGAGTTTTTATTCATTTGTTTTTCATTTTAATTCATATAGGCCCAAATCACAACAAACAATCGCCTCAAGGTGTTTTATATTGTAATGTAAAGACCCTACAAAAATACAGAGAAAATATAGATGTTTTGTCTTTCAGGTCCAAGAGTCAGAGTGGTCGTTTCAGAAGGAAGTGATGCCATCCTGCACTGCTCCCTCAGCACCAAGGAGAGCGTTGTACAGAAGCTGTTTGACTGGAGAAAGATGGATCAAAAAATAAAGGAAGTGTTCATGTATGATGCTGGCGCTCATTACAATAATGGACGTCCAGGTCAAGACGAGCAGTTCAATGGACGAGTCTCACACTTCCCAGACCAGCTGCAGTTCGGTAACACCTCCATAATCATCAGAAACACAATAGTGGCTGACAGTGGAGACTACACCTGTGAGTTTCCACATGTGCAGTCAGAAGAAACAACCAACATTACACTTGTCGTTGGTGAGTATTTTATTTCTGAAAGAATCCTGAAAAACCCTTTAAGCACTCGTGTTACCCATTTGTTTCCTAAACCAAGTGGTTTTCAAATTCATGAACCATAAAGATTTTTTTGCATGTTTAATTATTCCTTTAATGTTGATCTTGTTTTTAACACTCAGTTGCAGTCATGTGAAAAAGAAAATACACCCTCTTTCAATTCTAGGATTTAAATATCAGGACATAAAAATGATCTGGTCCTGAGCAGGTAAACAGAACCTCAGATGAACAACAACACGTGACAGTGTTACATAAATGATCAGATGATCATCAGCATGAGTCTGAGCACCTCTGTAAAAACTTTTGGCAGTTTGCTGGAGGTGCAGCTACTCAGATTACATATATAGACATCATCACTCACCTAGGATTTACCCTGATAATCCTTAAAGACATGTTCTGAAAGGCACAAATATGTTTTTTTTCATTATTATTATTATTTTTATTTTATTTTATTATTATTATTTTTTTTTTTTACAGTGGATCAACATCTGTAGTGTGTGTGGGGGGGCATCTTCTTTCAGTTCTAAGGTTTTCAGGACATAAAAAATCATCAGCTGTTCAGCAGGTATTTATAACCTCAGATGAATAAAAACATGACTTATTGCACCATGTCACCATGCCCCCCCCCTCAAGATTCAGAAATGTAGAGCCACCTTTAGATTGATAACTCTTTCACATCATTGTGGAGGAATTTTGATCCACTCTTCTTTGCAGCATTACTTTAGCTCAGTGTTTCTCAAAATGTGGGGCGCACCCCACTGATGGGGCGCTGGGTCACGACAGGTGGGGTGTGAATGACCTAAGAAAAGCCATGTGGAACACATGTTGGAACACTGGATTAATTCTCACTGCAGAAAACAGGGATATGAAATTAGCATACGCTAGCAGGTAGTGAAAATCTCCACTATCTTTTGTATACATAGATCCGTCACATCATCCACCCATATCTGAATTCTCCTACTGTAACATCAGCAATGAGGATAAGCGTTCACATGAAGCTGGTTATAATCTCGCTAAGTTGAGCTTGGGTCTCCTGTGGTTTCAATTCAATTCAATTTTATTTATATAGCATCAAATCACAACAAACAGTCGCCTCAAGGTTCTTTGTATTGTGGGTAAAGACCCTCCAATAATACAGATAAAACCCAACGGTCAAAACGACCCCCTATGAGCAGCACTTGGTGACAGTGGGAAGGAAAAACTCCCTTTAACAGGAAGAAACCTCCAGCAGACCCAGGCTCAGGGAGGGGGGGTCATCTGCTGAGGGGGGAGAGCCAGAGATTAATATCAATTAATGATTAAATGCAGAGTGGAGTATAAACAAAGTAAATAAGATGAATAAAAAGAAACAGTGCATCATGGGAACCCCCCAGCAGACTAGGCCTATAGCAGCATAACTAAGGGAGGGTTCAGGATCACCTGATCCAGCCCTAACTATAAGCTTGATCAAAAAGGAAAGTTTTAAGCCTAATCTTAAAAATAGAGAGGGTGTCTGTCTCCTGAATCCAAGCTGGAAGCTGGTTCCACAGAAGAGGGGCCTGAAAGCTGAAGGCTCTGCCTCCCATTCTACTCTTAAGTATCCGAGGAACCTCCAGGTCTCTGTTAAAAAGTGATCTTTGTCTGATTTGGGGATTAGAGTCAGTAGACCCTGTTTCATAGTGGTGAACATTTCTTTCTTTCTCAAACATTCCTTAAATAATTCCATTAAAGGGTTTTCAGTGATTTTCCAAAAGTGGTGATAAGATTCAACCGGAATCCATCAATGCTACTTCCATTTACTCATCACAAGTAAAGGGCAATTTTGTTTAAATTGCTCTGAAATTGAATGGAAGATATTCATAATTAATTTGATAAACTTTTCACAATCATTGATTTGAAAGTTAGACTTGTAACCACTGTAATACAAGCTGACATATTTTGAGATATCTGAGGAGTTGGTGGATTTGTTGCCATTAATTTCTGACAGTTTGGACATCATATGTCACATATGGGCAGTGACCACAGCGCCCACTAGAGGGCGTCGGGCCCTCAGGCCCCCGTCATGAAGTCTGTTTCTAGTTGTTTGGTCAGAGACACCAGTGGCTGCTGGAGGTCATTTTGTAGCTCTGCAGTGCTCATCCTGTTCCTCCTGCACAAAGGAGCAGATCCCAGTCCTGCTGATGAGTTAAGGACCTTCTCCTGTCCAGCTCTCCTACAGTAACTGTCTCCTGGAGTCTCCTCCATGCTCTGAGACTGTGCTGGGAGCCACAGCAAACCTTCTGCCAATGGCACGTATTGATGTGCCATCCTGGAGGAGCTGGACTAACTGTGCAGCCTCTGTAGGGTCCAGGTATGACCTCATGCTACCAGCAGTGACTCTGACCCTAGCCAAATGCAGAGCTAGTGAAAAACTGCTGCTTAGCTGACCACATCAGTATCACAGAGGTTTATTTGACTGATGCTGAACTCTGATTAAAAAGTCTTCCTTTAATTTTTTGAGCAGTATAAGTTGGAGTTGTGTGTAAGGAAGGATGGAGGAGCATTTCTGTATCAGCTCCAACAGCTCAAGTGGATGCAGCCATATCAGCAGAAATCAATATTCAGTCCTCTTTAATGGGCCTCATCCTCCATCCTCTGATGTAATCCATGAAGTAAAGGCAGCCTGTTCTACTCATTTCCAGCTCTGTATGTTATTCTGGGACTCTACTGGAACAGTTTAGCATGATTGACAGTTCCCAGTAATCCCAGTTCATCTGAGTCAGCAGGAATCTGTCACTCTGCTTTCTCTTTTACTTTAGATTATAAAACCCTGTGTAATATTTCAGGTTAACACTTCTGAGTGTCTTTTGTCCCGCTGTGTGTGAGTGCTAAGCTGATGCTAACCCAGTCCCCTCTAACATGTGTGTGTTTTCCTTTCAGAGGGCAGATTAAAGGTCCGAAACGTCCCAGGTGAGTCCTGTTTGTGATGATGTCACTGATGTTTACATCCTCGTGTGTATGTGTACTGATAAACCAACACCTTTACCTGCTTTGGTTAGAACCATACATCATATCTAAAGGTTATCTTCATAAGAGGTCCATGCAAATGTTAACACAAATGTTTTATTTGTGTTTTATGTAAATATTTAGGAGATTTTTGTGCTTGATTACCAAATTCATAATCAGTTCAGTTCACTTTTTCTATTGGGCTGCTCAGCCCAGTAGAAAACTACCTTATACGCTACACTTGCTGAAAAAGTATAAAGTCCCTCTCATTGTAATTCAGATTTAGAAAACCTCCAGTTCTAAGTTTTAAGCGAAGTCTGGATTCAAATTTATGTTTATTTGAGGTTTTTTGCTGTTTAATGGTACTTTCTGTAAGCTCTGCAACCGTTCAAATATTTATTTTATATTCATATTTATGGCAAAAATTAACAAATACTGTGTTTATTGGCTTTCAAGTGACAGTCACAGTTTTTTGATTATATGTTTTTTCTTTGGGCAGCAAGATCAAACTTGATGTCACCAAAAAAAAGTTATTTAATGTCTGCCATTTTGCTATCTCTTAATATAACTGTTAGATAAATTTAAATACAATTAATATATATTTTAGATAAATGTTGGAATATCCAAACTTTTTCTCTGTATAAATGTCTTTATGTGAGTGACAAATATTAATAAGATTAAAAACTCTGAAGCTTAATTTCTATTCAAACATTAAAACTGCTTTTAGGTACAGTGAAGATACCTGCTACCAGCTTATTCCTTCCAGGTTTTGGCGTTTTCTTTTATCGGACAGGAATTACACAACACAATGGAATAAGGAGTCAATTTTAAAATTTAATTAGCTACTTCACACAGATTACAGATCAATCTGGACCAGACAGCGAACTATGACTAAGCTATTACATGAGCAGAATCAGGGCACAAAGTCTGATTCCTATCTAGGCCAGTCCAGATCTCAGAGCTTATCAGTTTTGGTTACATCATATGCAAAACGAAATGTGTAAGACAAAGAATTCCAGCAGCTGCTTCATCATATGACCTCGGAGTTTCTCCCTATCACTTTTTTAGTCTCCTTCTTGGCTGACTGACCATCACCAGAGTCTTGAACATCCGTGATTGATACCCACAGAACACACTGTGCCTGGCCTACACCAAACATGTACTTCAGTACTGTTAAGCAACTATTTTGTTCATGTTATACTCTAAGGCAAAGTTTCTCAAGCAAATAAATGTAAGGATGGTGAGAGCGAGCCTATACCATGAAAAACTCACTTCCTTCAACAGTTAAGGTAGTACTCTGCTTTTCTTTGCTCTTAAACACATCTGCACTCAGAGTAGGTGAACAAGAACAAAATAACTGCTATTGTTCTTATTTAATCTATCATGTGTTCACAGGCGCAGCTCCAGAACCTTCGGTCACAAATCTTGATCAAACAAATGACTGGGCACTGCTCCAGTGTGATGTTCAGGGTGCTTACCCCAAGCCTACAGTAGAGTGGAGGGACAGCGACAATCAGGCCATTTCTTCTGAGGAGCCACAGGTCTCTGAAAGAGGAGGCCGCTTCAACATCACTCTCAACACTACTGTGAAAAAGAGCGACCGCTATCGCTGTGTTGCCACACAGAAGGAAATCCACCATCAGACATATAAACAAATCAAGGTACATTTCAATGGTGAGTGACTTTTTAATCTTTAAATAATTTAAATAATTATTGCTTTTCAACAGTGTGATTATGTGCTCAGTCTGACTGCAAAGACTGCTGTCTGTAAGGAAACAAACAGTTAATAAGTAAATCATAAAGACATACAGTCACATGTCTGGATAATATCAGTCAGGTGAAAAGAGAGGAGATGTGTGAGAAAACACTCCAGCAGTCAGAGTCAGTGGAAGAGAAGAAAAAGAACTTCAGTCATAATTCAACTCATAAAGGATTTTGTTTGTATACAAGACTTCTTACAGGTACCTTTTTTTTTTTTAAACCTTTATTTAACCAGGCAGACAGATTAAGAACATGTTCTTATTTACAACTGTGGCCTGGGAAAGGCAAAGCCTTTCGGAGGAGAAAAGGAGAGTATCATTACATATAAGAAAACATGCACACACTAAACAAAAAAAAAAAGAAAATAAATACATATTACAGTGTTAGATAGAAACATACACAAGGTTTCAAAGAAATATAAGACAAATGTGATCACAAAAATAATTCGACGCATTAAGTGAAACAACTACAGGAATCTCTGAGAGCATTTTTTTAAGTATCTCTTAAAGATGGGGACAGAGACTAGTGAGGTCATTTTCAGTGTTTTCGGTAACAGATTCCAATCATTTGGAGCTGTAAACACAAAAGACATCCGGCCATAGCGAGATTTGGTTCTTTTGGTCTGTAACAACAGGTGCTGTGATGAACGAGTATTATATTTTGTGATTGCATTTGGGTGCAATAACTGGCACAGGTATGAAGGTGAAAGCCCTAGAATGGTTTTGTAAACAAGAGTTAACCAATGAATATTACGACGAGTGCACAGGGAAGACCAATTAACTAGCGAGTAGAGGTGACGATGATGAGTTGTAAAAGGGGCATTTGTAACGAAGCGTATTGCAGAGTGGTAAATCTTATCTAGTTTGCTGAGGGTTTTTTTGTTGCGTGTCTGTATAGAGTGTCACCATAATCAAATAAAGGCAGAATGGTTTTCTCAATGACGGCACGTTTGTCAGCCATGGCGAAGGACGTGCGATTTCGATAGAGAAAACCAAGTCTCACTTTAACCATGGATTGTAAATTCTTAATATGGTGTGAGAAGGACAAAGTAGGGTCGAGCCAGATTCCAAGATATTTATAAACTGCAACTAGTTTGGTCGTGATTGGGGTTCCCCTTTTTTACCTTTTTATCCTCAGGGTGGCCCCGGCTCCGACAGGAAAATTTCCCAATTAAATCCACTTTTTTGAAAAGTTCCACAAAGATCTAAATAATCCATTTTCCTGAAATAATCCACTGGAATCGAGCAGGGTTCGTTTCAAAGTTTTATTTCCACAAAAATGTTACAGAAGAAAGCAAAAGCAGGAAAGCAAGCAAGCGCCTCCCGGGAGTGTACAGCCTTAAGCAGTTAGTCCAGCAAAAAGAGAAGCAGCGCAGACAAAGAAAAAGAAGTGCTCCAACGGCAAAAAACAGGGCACTTATGCCCTGTCCACGGGACTTTCCTCCACCCCAAATTAATATGCATAAGTTGTTACCCTTTGAAATTTGATCCTCACCCCATCAACTTTTGGGCACTCTTCACCCACTTTAGGACACATGATTAAGGCTGTACCTCACAGGTCTGGCTTTTAGGTCACAACAGTTCAAACAGAGGTCACCAATGATGACCTTTTCTACTCAAACATCCATTAAGATAAGATCACCAGTCCCCCACTTAGCCAGGTTTTTATTCCTTCCCCCCTTCCCGGCTATATAACTGCAAGGGGGCCCACGAAACTCTCTTTTTTGACAGCGCACCTGCCATAAAACTTAACTGATATATGACAATGGGGTACAAATGTCAAATGAGACAGTGCTTCAAGTCGGTGACTCTTCAGAGGCTCCAGATACACTCACACAGGTCATATCCTGACCTCAGTGACCTACGAACATAAAAAAAACTCTCAACACACTGGTGTGTGTGGGCTATCGGCACGTGACATAAAAATGGAGCCTGGTACTTCAAATAACAACTAACTACCCCAGGCACTTATGTGAAAGTACTACAAAGTATACATGTAATAAAACTAATAGCACTAAAACAATATAAGAATAATACAATTAAGTATATACCCATATAATAATAAATGTAAATAGTAATTAATAAAGTTAGAACCCATTCTAAAACCACACTTTACCACATGTGAATAAATCACTACTTACAAATAAGGAAAATCCCTTTTTACACAAATGAAGAATAATTACTGCTAATGGTGGGGGAAAAGGGTATAAACAGCATATGAAGCTGATAAGGACACCAGAGGAGAGAAAGAAAAAGTATAAGCAGTGTAAGGGGTCAAAGGTACAACCAGTATAAGGGGAGAGAGTTCAAAGAGGGGAGAGAAAGTTTAGAGAGTATAGGGGCTGCTAAGGGCAGAAAGATACAGGCAGTGAATGGAATATATGTATAGTGGCAAGTACTCACCACTACCCTAGGGGAAAAGTATATATCCTGGATAAAAGTAGCAATAAATTTCCTACATTCCCCCCTTTGATACCATCTGGTATCAACACAAAAATGCCAATGAATCAACACAAAATCAAAAATGATCCAAAGTGTACATCTAATCTACTTGAGGAGAGAGAGAAAAAGTACACCATGTAGTTCAGTCAGTCAAAATCAAAGTCAGGTGAGTCTGAAATGTTGTGGTAATTCTGGGGTCAGAGGTCATACTCACACTTCCCTCCTTTGTCGTCCTTTTACACAGAGCTCACAGCAAAATAGTTTTCTGTGATGATCTAACTGAAATCAGGACGTGTCCCTCCTTAGACCTCATGTCAAGAAAATAATTAGTGTTACAAGAAACAAAGCAGATTATATTCCTGTGGCCTTCCAATGATAAATTATCCAAACAGATTATGAGTTAGACTACTGAGAACGTTCAGACTGGAACTGAAACATTACAGTCAGTTGTTATTTTTCCTGCAGTTCTTTGACCTTTGACCACTAATGTGCTTTAATTCATCACTGAGAGCCTGTGACTGAGCGTGCATAAGGCCTAACGCTCCCCACATCAAAGAGATCTCCTGTTGATGACCCTCCTCCTGGTCTCAGACTTTACACAGAGGTCAGGGGTCAAGGAACTCACAGTTCACCTGTTCGTCTGAAGTTGGGCCTTCTTATTGAGGTCATGTGGAACCAGGAGCCTTTTTCCTGAGTCTTAGAGCTGTCAGTCTGTTCAGGAGAGCTTGGTATGATCTTGGACACCTCGATCTGCACCAGTTTCTTTATTGGTAGCTGATCCAGTCTCCTGCAGCCCCGGTGTTATTGTTCAGGCTCCTGTTACAATGAAACTGAGAAATCTTTATTAGTTAAATCTTTAGTCTTCTCCTAGTCTATCTCCCTCCTTTTGAGACATAAACTCTGTTTTTTGTCTCAATGATTTACCTTAATTTACCTTATTTATCCAAAAAGCTAATAATATAAAATTAGTATGCCCTTATTTATCTAAAGGGCATACTAATTTTATATTATTAGCTTTTTGGATTTTTTCCTTTAATGCTTGATTTAATATCAAATTGTTTAGACATTCAAAATTCTAATGTTCTCTGCTTTTCTCTTATAATCTTAGCTTTAAACAAATCTGCCAAATAAATAAATGTAAATGCACAAAAGAGTAAATCAGTAACTTGTATTTTATCCTACATGGGCAAATAAATAGGTTTTTTAGACCTCTATGTTTTGCTTTGTAGCAGAGCGGCAGTTCAAGGTTTGGCACTTTGTGTGAATATTTTGTGACACACAGCTGAATCAAAAACGCTAACATTGTCTAGACCAGTAGCCTCGCAACTGTTCCCTTTGGAGGGTGTTCTCTTCACGCTGTATGAGGACAGGCGTATACTCTGGTCATTGGGTGGTGTAGTGGCTTTCTGCGCAGGTGTGGTGTTGTGTTTGTCAAACTGTGGAAAAAAAATGCTGAAGTTGTCCAGCAGAGAGGTGTTGTCATCACAGTGTGTGGAGAGGGTTTGTAATCAGTGATAGCGTGGATCCCCTGCCACAGACTCCTTGTGTCTCTGCTGTGTCTGAAATGGCTTGTTAGCTTGGAGGTGTATTGGTGCTTGGCTTTTCTGATGCCCTGTGACAGATCCTGGGGGCTCTGGTTAGCTTCAGGCCAACTGCATCACCAGCTCTGAAAGCAGCATTGTGTGCCTTCAACAGCTCCCAGACCTCCCCAATCAGCCATGGTTTCTGGTTGGACCCAATGGTAATAGTCTTAGTGACAGTGACATCCGCCAAGCACTTTTTAATGTAGGAAGTGAAGTCTTTGTATATTCTTCTATGTCTATTACATGGTTGTATGTGGCAGCTTGGTTAAACATGTCAAAGTCTGTGGTGTTGAAGCAGTCCTGAAGTTGCACCTTCAGGCCACAGACGGAGCTGGTTTGGTGACTTTTACCCTGGGTCTGTATGCTGGCATTAGCATAAAAGTGATGTGGTCTGAGAATCTGATGTGGGGGAGGGGTGCAGCTTCATCAGCATGGTTGAAATCCCCAGCCAGGATAAGAAATGTGCCCAGGTTTGCTGTCTGCTGCTCACTGATGTCTTGATAAAGTTTGTTGAGGGCCTGTGTCCTGTCTGTGTTGTTGTTGCTGGGGGGATGTAAACAATAACCAAGAGAACTGCTGTAAACTCCCGCAGCAGGTGGAAGGGACGGGATTTAACAATCAGTAGTTCCCCCAGCGATGAGCAGTGTGTACAGACCATGACAGAGTCCCGACATCAAGCATCCTTGATATAAACACAGACCCCGCCGCCGCAGGTCTTACCTCCCTCCAGTAGAGTTCTGTCTGCTCGATAACAGGTTAGCTGGTCAAGCTGGATGGCTGAGTCCACGATGTTGTCATTAAGTCATGTCTCCATAAAAATGAAAACACAGCAGTTTCTGATGTCATGCTGAGCTGACCCCAAGAGTCCTAAATGGTCCATTTTATTGTCCAGGGAGCATACACTTGAAAGTGTGACAGTGGGACTAGCTGGCCGGTTTGGGTTGGCTGCTAGCCTTGCTTGGACACCTCCACATTTGCCCCTCTTCTGCTTCCTCTGGCACCACTTGCAGCATCTCCTGACAAGGTGGGGAGAAACAGACAGGGCCAGCGATGCAATGTGCTGGCAGAGTAGTAAAAGGCCACGAAGCTGCTCTAAGGTGGAGGGGTTTAATTTGTGTGTATCCGATCTGCTGATAGATAGCAGAAACTGGTGACAGTACTTGAGCCTTGTGGGTGACAGACATGATGCATATTTACACAAATTACACTTAGGAACAGCCTCAAAAAAACATAAAAACACTGTACTATCAGGGTCGCGAAGGGCCGCTGCATCTGCACGTGCCGCCATCTTTGAAAAAACAATCAACAACCAAAAAAAATAAGTTGTAATTCATCCAAAAAAGTAGAGCAGGCTGTCATTACACTGACTGATGTCTCACAAAGAGGAGAAAGCTCCAGCATCATCATCCACACTGTTGAGAGCACAACCAGGACCAACCTGTTAGCTGTGAGGACAAGCAGGAGGAAACAGGAAATTAGATCCATGCTGACATCACTGAGCTCACTGTTTAAACCTGCTGTCTGTGCATCAAATGTAGTCAGTCTGAGAGTTATGCTAACTCTTTGTCCTCTGTTTCAGATTCCACTGGATGGAAGACTGCATTTATAGTTCTTTTAGTAGTAGTAGTAGTAGTAGTTCTTCTTGTAGCTGGGATTCTTCTCTGGTGTTTCAAACAAAACAAAGTAAGTTTAATGTATTTATGAACATTTTAGTATTTTTGTGTGGATGTCATGTTTACATCTTAACAGTTGTTTATTTTGCTTTTATTTTGCTTTTTATTATTTATTTATTTTTTCATATTTAAATGATTGAATCAGTTGCATAGGTGTAATGGTGTCATAGTGCACCAGAATATTCACTTTCACATACTTTAGTTAAAATGAACTAAAGCTTATTTCATGCAAAGGAGTGAAGCTGAACAAACTGGTAATTTTAATATTTAAGGCTGCTGATTAATTCACAACGTCATCTTGTGAGGACAGAGAGGAGGACTCTTTGTAGAGGATGATGAAGATGGACAAACTTCATGATTTATGCATAAAGTCAGTTTCGCATTTATGAAAACCAAAGTGGGTAAATTTGCTCACTGTAGTTATATGGCACACAGCAGCAAGCATCATCTCAACCATGCACATGGATCATTGTGTGCTCCAATGCTGAAACGCAAAGCACTACAATACATTTCTATTTAGTTGCAACTGTTTTTAACAGTTTTGTTTTCCAACCAGAAGAAGAAGCAGTTTCAGAAGATACAACTCAGTGATCTCTCAAATCAGCATGATCAGAATCAACCTGCAGAATCACAAGTACACACAGGAACTTCCCTCAACCAAGGAACCATAACTGATCACTGATCAAGATGAATATGTATGTTTTGTGTTTGTTTTATGACAGGGGTGGGCAATTCCAGGCCTTGAGGGCCAGTGTCCTGCAGGTTTTAGATGTGTCCTTGATCCAACACACCTGAATCAAATGGCTGAATTACCTCCTCAGTATGCAGTCAAGTTCTCCAGAGTCCTGCTAATGACTTCTGTATTTGACTCAGGTGTGTTGAAGCAGAGACACATCTAAAACCTGCAGGACACCGGACCACGAGGCCTGGAGTTGCCCACCCCTGTTTTATGAGAACCAAGTTAAATTTTTGACCAGAACAGTGTGAACATGTTGGGCTCCTATTTTTTTTTTTTCTTTTCTTTTTTTTTTAGCAGTTGGAAAGGTCAGATTAAATTTGAATGCTGTGGGTCAGCAGATGTTTTTATGCTAAATGTATAAAAATATATACATTGTAAAAAAATAAAATAAGTAAATAAAATAAGTGGCTGTAGCTCAGTAGGTAGAGCAGGTCACCTACTGATCGGAAGGTCGGCGGTTTGATTCCTGGCTACTCCAGGCTACATGCTAATGTATCCTTGGGCAAGATACTTAACCCCAAGTTGCTCTCCGACCGTTCTGTCGGAGTATGAATGTGTGTGAATGCTAGCTAATTAAAAGCACTTAGCTTAGTATAAACATGGAAGTGCTTGTATGAATGTGAGTGCATGGGTGAATGCAAACAGGTTGTGTAAGCGCTTTGAGTGCTCTGACTGAGTAGAAAAGCGCTATATAAGAGCTAGTCCATTTACCATAATAATGAAGATGGTGAGTATTGTGAATGAATACTGGATATTACACAATATAGGAGTGACAGATATTGTTCAGTATGAATGATATAATATTGCACAGAGATGTGGGTGTTGCACAGTTACAGTGGGTGAGTGTGTGAGTTCAGGGTGGTGATTGCTCTGGTGAAGAAACTGTTCTTGAGTCTGTTTGTTCTGGCTTTGATGCTCCTGTAGCTCAGCACACAGCCCTGTGGGGAGCCAGTGCTCAGTGTGCGGGTGGAGGAGAGATGGGGGCCAAGTCTCACAATCTGAGGCCGGTTGGTTAAGAAGTCCATGATCCAGGAACATGTGAGAGGGGGGAGGCCCAGGGTGTGCAGTTTGGTGGTGAGAATGTCCGGGATGATTGTGTTGAACGCTGAGCTGTAATCCACAAAGAGCTCTGCCGCTGCTCCAAGTGGCTCAACACAGTGGAGAGCTACAGCGATGGCGTCCACTGTGGATCTGTTTGCACGATATGCAAACTGATGGGTGTCAAAAGTGGGGGTGAACTGGGGGAGAACTTGTGGCTGTTTGTAGGCAGGAGGGGGGGGGGGGGGGGGGGGGGGGGTGACTGGTTGGGCCAGGGAGAGGTCGAAAATCCTGGTGAGATTCAGGGTGAGCTGGTGGGCACACGCTCTCATGACCTTGTCGGGTACTCCGTCTGGTCCAGCAGCCTTCCTGGGGTTCACTGCCAAGAGCACGCGCCGTACCTCATGCTCCTGGACAGTGAATGGGGTGGAGCTGGAGCCCGGTGGTGGAGGGCAGATGGGTGGTCCTGAGGTGTCTACAAAAAAGTGTAGTATCATCAGTGTTTTCTTCATTCCACATAATCATAGTTTTGTGTTTGCTGTGTATACTATCATTTTGTTAATTGAAAAATGCTTAATATTGAAAATTACCATTGTGTAATCATTATTATTCATTATATTGAGATATATAAGGTAATTTCTTTGTTTTTCTGTGGCAGTTTAATGGCATGAATGTTCCACCTGCTGTTTCTCCTGATCCATCTGATGACAGCAGGTTTTCCAAACAGCAATTTCAAGTAAATGCTCTCCTTTAAACCACCAACCAACAATTTTTTTTTAACTTTTGTTTTGTAAGCCATAACCCTGAGCTTTTCTGTTATAAATGGATTTGAATATTTTGCACCTGATGTGCCTTTTTTAAAATACATTTGTGTATTGCATCTTATTTTTGCTAAAGTAGACTGTCACCATACACCCACTGAAATCTATGATGTTGATGTTGGATGTTGGAACTGTACTGAAATAATGTTTATGATCATGTACTAATGCAGTATCATTTTTCACAGTGTTTATGGATTTCTGAGTAAAGTCTGAATAAAACAACAAAATAACAGACTGCTGTGACTGATTTGGGTGTATGTATTCAAGCTTTTGTCAACTGGGCATATTAATAGGAAAGTTTGACATTAAAAGATAGGGAAAAGGAAACAGTTGAAATTGTTGTTTTCTTTTATTTTTTTAAAAGGCACACTTAAAAAAGCTGCACTGAGGTCCAACAGGACAAGAACAGAGATGAGTCCACTGTCAGAGGCTCTAAGAAGATCATTTGTAACCTTCACTAATGCTGTTTCTGTACTGTGATGAATTCTGAAACCTGACTGAAACTCTTCAAATAAACCGTTCCTCTGCAGATGATCAGTTAGCTGTTTTACAACTACTCTTTCAAGAGTCTTTGAGAGAAAAGGAAGGTTGGAGATTGGCCTATAATTAGCTAAGACAGCTGGGTCAGTGATGGCTTTTTAAGCAGAGGTTTAATTACAGCCACCTTGAAGGTCTGTGGTACATAGCCAACTAATAAAGACTGATTGATCATTTTTAAGATTGAAGCATCAATAACTGGAAAGACTTCTTTGAACAGTCTAGTAGGAATGGGATCTAACAAACATGTTGCTGGTTTGGAGGAAGTAACTATTGAAGTTAACTCAGAAAGATCAACTGGAGCAAAAGAGTCTAAACAAATACCAGCAGTGCTGAAAGCAGCCGAACATGAAGAATAATCTTTGAGATGGTTATGAATAATTTTTTCTCTAATGTTTAAAATTTTATTTGTAAAGAAATCCATGAAGTCACTACTAGTTAACGTGAAAGGAATACTCGGCTCTACAGAGCTCTGACTCTTTGTCAGCCTGGCTACAGTGCTGAAAACAAACCTGGGGTTGTTCTTATTTTCTTCAATTAATGACGCCGGGTTCAAATGGCTCTTTCCGGATTACAGGTTGCCGACCCCTTGGCCTAGAGAAAGGAGTACACATTCCCATCATTCAGCAGTGATCTCTCCAGAACAAAACAGTCTGGGTTTTAAACATGTTTTTGTTAATCCTAAAGTAGTGCAGTGTCATACACTGTCATACTGTATATGAGTCTGTACATTTACTGTGCTGCCTAACGATACTGTGGTTTCCTGCACAGACTTTGTCCATGCATTGAGTACAGCATAGCGTTACCCCTGACACCTATGAACATGCTTGCTTTGCATTTCCTTTTCTATCAGGAACTGATGCTCAAAAAAGTAATTAGATGTTAACGTGTTTTGCACAGGAAGTTGTGGTGCAGGTCCCTCTCTGACAGAATTCCTCATTGAATCCAGATTCCTCCATCAGCTGAGCCAGAGCTCATCCAGATGACTGTGGCTGTGATTGGCTGTAGATCCTGACTGTCCACTGCAGCCCTCACTGGACCTGCAGCTCAACACTGTCTCTAACAGCTGTTTCAGCTTCACTCTTACAGATATTTTACCACCTCATACCTGCATTCATTGGATAATTAAGCCCCTCATTAATCATATTTATAGAGTTGATTTATTGAGTTCTTTACTTTTTTGTTTTCTATGTATTTGGCTGCTGTAAGGCAGAAGTTTGCCAACTTTTGGGAAAAATAAAGTTTCTTATGTTTTGGACAGCTTGTCATGTTAGGCTTTGATAGCACTCAGTGAGAGCTGATCAGTGTTTTCCTTTTTGATGTCTTTTTCATAAACACAATGGTGATTTGATCTCACTTTCAAAAGCAGCAGTACATTAAATGTGGTGTCTAATTACAGGCTGTCGAGTGACAGTTTGATGTATACACACTGTGCCAATGAAAGGACCAGATTTAAATAGATCACTAAATATCCAGATTTACTGATTGTGATTTTTATTTTATATGGAAATAAAAAGCATGGATGACCTCATGTAACACAAGTCTGTGATTCATTGGTCAGAATAAGACCTGAACCTGATGAAAATGTGCATTTCACAAGTTTGACTGCACAGACATACTTATACTCAAATGAAAGATGGTTCTCCCTCTGTTGTATCTATGGCAAATTAACAATACAACAACTATTGATGAATAATTGAGTTGACTGTGTGACTGTTATAGCTCCGTTCTGTATCAGAATAAATGGTGATGAAGGCTCAAACAGGTCCTGCACAGACCAGATCAGCAGTGATCAGGAGAACAAGAAGTCATTGTCTCTGAAGTCAGTTGGTCCATACCTGTATGCACCTGTGTGCATCTACAATAACTCACATTACACAATTAGCTTAGACTGTGGCTCAAAAACATGAAGCATGCTTGGCAGGGAGGCCTCACACATCAGCATGCCCAACCCTAACCCTCGCCCAACTCTAATGCTAATATTGTGTCCACCTAGCAATGGTTTCTAATTATCGCCACTTAAGTATTATTGTGATCATTTTAGTAGTCTCAAAGGGTGTATGCACCATGGAAGGTCATACAGTAAAATCAGACTCATTACAGCAGGGCACATTTGTACCTATAATAACACAGAGGTTTTTATGATTTGTACAGTATCAAAATAATCCACTGATAGTTATCAGTGCACCCAATGGGAGAAAGCAAAGATAAAATATTACTTTCTTACGTATTTTTTATGTATTTGTTTCTACGTGTTCCCAGATACACTGTTAACCCAGATTTTGATTCCACTTAAAAATACTGAGTTCATATTACTTAAAATTACCTAGAATGTGAACATTACTTGTTAATGCTGAGTAAACAACTTAATATCATCAAGTTTTGCACCTGCCAAAAATCTAGTTTATACCAGTTTTAACAGACTGGAGCAACACGCAGTTACATGGTGGCATGATGGTTAGCAGTGCTACCTCACAGCTAGAATAGCTATCTGATAGTCTGGGTTCAATTCCACCTTAGACTGGGACTCTTGCTGTGTGGAGTTTGTGTGTTCTCCCTGTGTCTGTGTGGGTTTCCTCCCACAATCTGAAGACATGCAGTTACTGGGGTTAGGTTAATTGGTCTCTCTAAATTGCCCACAGGTGTGAATGGTTGTCTGTGTCAGCCCTGCAACAGGCTGGTGACCTGTACGGGGTGTACCCTGCATCTTACTGTCTTGTCAGCTGGGATAGGCTCCAGCCCCCACCACCCCCACACCACCATGAAAAGGATAGGGGGGGATTGATTGATCAAAAGACATTTTATTTTTTCATTAACTATAAAAGATAAGTTTGGTCAATTAGAACATACAATTTAGTTCAACTGGAAATGGAGCAGTGCTTATGTAGCACCGGTGTCACACCGCTAACTGCGCCACTGGACCAGTTCTAGGCTCTAAGGAGTGGGGAGCAAGAATAACACCACCAGAGACCGCTGCTTTAAGTGGAACAGGCCGGCAATTTACTGAATGCAAAAACAGACACATAAAATACAATACATAAAACAAAAATTACCATGCAGGTTCTTAATAAGGAGGCAAATATAATTGAAAAGGAAAAAATAAAGAGTATGTCACTCTTTCTTTTTGCTCTTTAGTTTACCTAGCTTATTTTAATAAGACTAATTTGAGTTAGTTAAACCAGTCTTTTTTTCCTAGGTTGCATCTATTTTAAGATTCCTATTTTTCTTCCTGAGTTAACTCAATCTCCTTTCTTTTAGAGGTAAGAAAAATACCTTCAAACACAATTAAATCAAAGTGGACCAAAACTACTCAAATCACATTCAGACACATAAACATATGAAAATCAAAGTATGGCACTTTAAATTCAAGTTCAAGTCAAAATGTAAATTCAGGTACTCAGTTCAGTGAAAAGCTTCAGTTTGACTCAGTCCAAAAAGGATAATAATTCAATCAGTTCTCAGTTCTGGTCAGTTCAGTTCGAACTAGTTCCTGATATTCCTACCGCTCCGGCAGCGAATTACCACACGCAGGAGAATCTCTCCCTAATGCGATGGAGAAGATGAATTGAAGGTCTGGGTCTGGCTCGCCATCTTGAATCCCGTCTGTGAATGTGCACGCCGCACACGGCAAACCAATCCTCGCTCCGACCGAGCTTCCAACCAAGCAAAAACCTGACCTGTGTAACAGGTCACAAACACAATAAAACTCTTTTTAAATCCTCAAATTATACAAATAAACTCTTCTTCATAAACCCAATATATTAATCGGGTAACAGTTTATGACAGAGCATTTCTTTGTAACGGCTACATTTTTTAGCATTAGCCCTCCGCCAAAAGAAAAAGTACGACACGGTGAAAATGCAGGAAAATAAACATAAAACTCACCAAACCCGATGTAGCTTAGTTCTCATAAAATCCCCGTCAGTTCCCGACCAGGTAGATTATGTTTTTTTCACCATAATATTAACTTTTTTCTGTTAATTAATCACCGCTCTTCTCTCCGACTCCTCCTCTGCTCTCTCCCTCCGGTCTGTGTACTGCAGCGTCACTCAGGTGCTGCGTCTGTAACGCTGGTTCCTTAAAGGGGCAGTGACGTTATTTTCTGTCTGCAGACTTTTAATCAACTGTTTATTCTTTTTTATGTCAGATTTTAACATGGGTTACATCCTCCCCTCTTTACCTAATGCACGTCCCTGTGCATTTTGAATTTATACTGTCATAACTCTAGGAGTTTTTGGAAAGCTAGGTTCTTCAAGAGAATCTGTAAACACATCACTCAAGGTTTGAAATAAAGACTGAACTATTGTAACCAACGGGTTTCCTAGCTCAGGATAAGTCAGTCTTTTAGTCGGTTTTCTGTCTCTGACAGGTCTTCCCGAACAGTCACTTTCATTTTGGTTGTCCGTTTGACCCAGATCACTTGTGTTTTCTTTGCTCTCCTGAGCAGTTTGAGTAGAAGGATGGACATTATCCAGGTCTTTCTCAGGTAGGCTTCCAATTTCCTGTTCAGCGATTGAGTTTCTCTCTTCAGGATCAGGTAGGTCTTTCTCTTCAGTATCAGGTAAGCCTAAATCATAAGTTTCTACTGGAGGATCTTCAGGGAAAGCTTTGGCTACGGCTGAAGGATCTTGCTCAACAGCAGTCAAGTCAGGTTCCGGTTCATTCCTTTCAGGTAAGTATTCCGTAGGTTCTGAAGTCAGGTTGAAACCTAGTGTTTCCACTCTTAGGTTTCTGTGATAGTGATATCCCTCAGAATCAGACTGGGATTCATCCCCATCAGCTCCATTTGATGTGTCATTTTTAGAATGTTGTCAAGTTCTTGGTCGCCTTACTGCTTTTGGTGGGTTAGTTTCGCTTTCGACCGGGGTCGCAGGAAGGAAACCACATGGCAGCAGGAGGTCACGATGAAGAGTTCTTTGTGGACCATCTCTTGTCTTAGGTTTCACAACATACACTGGGATGTCTCCGGACTGTCTCAGGACAACATGCACGTCGGACTCCCACCTGTCAGCTACTGTAACATGTGCTTGCCTCTGAGACGGACATTTCGAACCAAGACTCTGTCGCCTTCTTTCAAGGTGGAGTCAACAACATGCTTGTCAAACCTTGCTTTGTTGCGATTGGCTGTCTTTTTAGCATTCTCAGTTGCTACTCTGTAACTGTCTTCAAGTTGAGATTTCAGGTTGCGGACATATTGCGAGTGAGGGCCTGGCTGATGATTAACTGGTAGGCCAAAGGCTAGGTCAACTGGCAGTCTCGGCTGACGCCCGAACATTAACTCGTAGGGGGTAAAGCCGGTTGTCTCGTTCTTAGTACAATTATAAGCGTGTACTAACGGCCTGACATACTCACGCCAGTGACTCTTCTTCTGGTTTTCAAGGGTGCCCAACATGTTGAGCAGGGTCCTGTTGAAGCGTTCTACAGGGTTCCCTCTCGGATGGTAAGGCGTGGTTCTTATCTTTTGAGTGCCAATGAGCTCACACAGTTCTTTTTTTGTTTGAGACTCAAAGTCAGGACCTTGGTCACTGTGGAGTCTTTCAGGAATGCCATAATGAACGAAAAAGTGGTCCCACAGGGTCTTGGCCACTGTCCTGGCTTTCTGATTTGGGGTGGGGACTGCCACTGCATATTTCGTAAAATGGTCGGTGATGACCAAAATGTCTTTTGTGTTACTTGAGTCCGGCTCCACACTGAGAAAATCCATGCACACGAGTTCAAGTGGTCTTGTAGCCACGATGTTGATGAGTGGTGCCGCTTTCTCGGGCATGGTCTTACGTCGTATGCAACGGTTGCAGGTTCTGACTTTATTTTCCACCTCAGTTGACATTTTGGGCCAATAGAATCGCTTCCGGACAAGATCTAGCGTGCGCTCTGTGCCCATATGGCCCATGTCGTCGTGGAGGCTCTCGAGAACTAAGGATCTCAGGGCTTCAGGGAGTACAAGCTGGTAGTGAGTCTGAGCACCCTCTTGTCGCCTGCGATACAAAACACCATTTGAGACCTCCAGTTTGTTCCACTCCCTCAATAAGAGACCAAGCTCAGGAAGTTCTTTCCTCAAGGAGGGTGGAGGTTTCTCTCCTGACTCCACTTGCCTGATGACTTCACCAATGCAGGGATCAGCATTTTGTTTGTCTCTTAGTTCAGCTGGTGCTAATGGTGGAATGACAGGTAAGCCACCAAGCTGATCCTCCTCTTCAAAGCTTTGAGGGAGAGCCTTTGGGTGGTGGGCAAGTGACACAACCAAGGTGGTGCTGGGTGATGTTTCCCCAGGGTGATTGTTGATTACTTCATGGACCAAATGCTTCTCACAGATGGCTTTGATGGTGCTTTCATTCAGGTGTGCATAATCAGCCTCTGACAAGTGTCTTTTTGTGAATTGTTGTATTCTCTCCAACTCTTTTTGTGATGATGTGTCATCAGGTACTCTGCTCAAAGTTCTGAGGTGCGATCTCTGCATACTATTCATAGAGAACATCCAAAGTATTTGTGCCTATAAGCACTGATGACAATGTGGAGCGCATGTCAGGTACAACCAAGACCAGCGTAGGTACCTCGATGTCGACTCCAAGCAAGCTCTTTGGGAATCTGATGGGGGCCTCAACATAGCCAAGGTAAGGGACGCTTTGACCGTTGGCTCCTTCCACTTCAAGCAAGTCGTTCAAGGAATTGAGAGACAAGTGAGACAGGTTCTCTAGATAGAAAGAGTTGGGGATCGTTGTTACTTGGGATCCTGAATCCAACAAGCAACTACAGTCCTTGTCAGCTATGGTCACTTGTGCGGTGCACTTGGCTCCAATCAGACCTTTTGGCAAAGTCACTGACTGTCTTTGTGTGTGAGAGTACACATGGGCTCTGTAAAACACCTTTCTGGGACACTTTGCCTGTGCTCCAGTCCCCGTTTGTCCCACAACCGGAACTGGGTCTAGTTTAAAGGATCAGGCTTTGAAGTACCATGTTGAGTGTCCCATGCTAACTGCTTTTCTTTTAGCTGCTTCCTCTTCTCAGCCACAAGAGATGGGTTCGGCTCACTTTCACACTGAGGCTTAATGTGCCCATCCTCTCCACATCTAAAGCAATACCAGGGCCTTGGTCTATTGCTTGTGCTGTTGTTTGCACCTCGGCTGTGGGGCTGCAGCCTTTGAGATGTGTGAGTGATAGCTGGGGAATGTGTGTTAGCTGTTGGGGGAGCTAGTGGTCTGGTAGCTGATTTAGCTTTTCTACTGTCTTTCTGTGTGATACGTGTGAGCTGGGACTGTAGATCAGCTATTTGTTTCTTTAAGTCTTGGATTTCAGACCTGTGATCAGGAGCTGGCTGAGATGAGCTGCAGTCTTCTTCACCCTGCACATAAACACCTTGATAATGAGAAGACACTCTTGGCTTTGAAACATTGAAGTGCTGTTTCATGCGTGAAGCTTTGGAAGAACGTTTATTTTCTGCTGTGCGGAGTAACAGGAGAAGTTCAGCAAAGGTAGGTGGATCCTGCTTCTTCTGTTCTAGCTGGAGTTCAGCTATCAAGATGTTATCCCAGCAGCCCCTGACAAACTGCCTAAGAAGATGCCAGTCAAGGTCGCTTGCAGTTACACCTCCCCTTCTGAGGGTGGTGCTCAGCATCACCTGCAGCCGTTGTAGATAAGCTGAGTTAACAGGCTGAGTTAAATAAACTGTTTCATTACTTAAAAAATTTAAGGCAACGAGTTACCTTGGCTTTTTTAAGTAGATTCAACTTATCTGGGTTTACAGTGTAGAACACAGAACAGGTTATTCACAGCCTCTTTCAGGTACAACTGCTAGAGGTTGCTTAATTTAAAAAAGTAAGTATTGGTCGTAAAACCTTGCCTGCAGAAACGACCTATGAGGTCATTTTTTGAAGGAGGGGGCTTTCAGGGAATACTGTTAAGTCTTCAGTTTCTATGCCATATGTTAGGACAAGATCCAGAGTATGATTAAAGTGGTGGGTGGGCTCCTTTACATTTTAAGAGAAGCCAATTGAATCTAATAATAGATTAAATGCAGTGTTGAGGCTGTCATTCTCAGCATCTACATGGATGTTAAAATCACCCACTATAATGATTTTATTTTGTCAGCACTGGCAGTTATTCTTAACCTGTGGTGTGGCTCAAGGTTCCATTCTGGCTCCAATTCTACCACTAGGGTCTATTTTTAAAAACATATTGTTGTGTACCACTTTTGTGCCTGTGATACTGAAACATATTTGCCTCTTAAACCAGGCACCAACTCCTCTGCAAATTAATTAACCTCAGGTTAAAACCTGGCTCTCACAAAATGTTCTCAAACTTCATGAAAATAAAACTGAAATTTCAGTGATTCAACCACTCATCAGCAGGCAATTTCACTTTCCATTTCTCTCTGAGATCTTGAGCCCCTGTTATCATATTTTAAAACTCAGGTAAAAAAAAAAATCTTGGTGTTGTCTTTGAGAAAGGATCTCTTCCTATCAATGACCTGGAGAAAGTCATTCATGCTTTATTACATGAGCAAAACACTAATATTATGATTACAGTTGGCTCAAAAAACTGCTGCTAGACTCCTAATTTGTACACAGAAGTGTGGTCAGATTTTGCCAATTCTTAAAACATTGCACTGGCTTCCTGTCAAATGCAAGATCATTTTCAAAATATTGTTGCTCACATATAAATTCTTGCATGGGCTTGCTCTGTGTTATCTGTCAGATCTTTCATAATCCTATGTTCCATGCTTCTCACTTAGGTTGATTGGTCAGCAGCTTCTAGTAATTCCAAATTCAGGTCTCTGGGATTGCGTTTTAGGTCGTCTTCCTCACTAACACTTTTCAGATCTCAACACAGGCACAAGCACAACTCTTCTCATGAGCTTTTTCAGCTTCAGATTAGTTTCAGTTGACTCCTTCTGAGCCCCAAAAACCTTCACAAACCTGTGAGCAGCCTGGCTCCATGTGGCTGCAGTTTTCCATGGAGGGTTAATAAAGAGTTATACCTGAGCTGTAGCCGCTCTAACTTCTCTGATTTCTTGAATTACTTTAAGTCCACTGCTCTGAAATTTAGCTTGGTACTAAATAGAGTTATCTAATGCTGCCAGTTTCTTGCCACTTTGTTCTGGTCAGAGTACTTTACCATTTTGTGTTTCTCACTTTGAATCAATAAAGAAGGGAGAGAGCTGACTGCAGCCAGCAGTACAAGATCTATTTGCCTCCCTGTTTTTGTTCTTTTCACTCTCATGCTGTCATGTAGTGCAGGTAACATGATCTTCTGGAGTTAAAACGACAAAGCCTTGTAGCTGACTTCAGTCCAAATCTATCAGTAGAAACAAAACAGGAAAGAGAACATTTCTCAGAGGGTTTCATTCAAAAGGTTTCTCTTTTACACTCAACAGGAAGTTCTCACATTTATTTCCTGCCCTCTTATCCTGCCACATTTAATCTGAGTGATGAGACCAACAGTTACACACTTCTGAGTCACTGCTTTATCTTTTAGTCTGTAATAAGCAGGGGAGATTAAAGCTGAATAACTGGTTTGTCCAACATGAAAAGTGAAAAGGATCAGCAGTGAAACAAGAAAACCTCCTTTTCTTCCTCCCTGAGGTCTAAGCAGGCACAAAGGTCGGAGAGTCCTGCTGCAGGAATAACAGCGCTCTTCTTCCACTGCCGTATCAGTTTAGGCCTATAAACACTTCATTGATAACTGAAGAGAACATCATGTCAGTGCATGTACTTGTACAACTGCAGACATTATTCCTCTTGCTGTGATTCCTGGGAAGTCTGGATGACAGCCAGCTGCTTGTGAAATCTAATTTCCCAACAGGAAGTCTGTAAAAGTGGGAGTGGAGCTGAACTCTTAACTCTTAATGACTTTATAGCCTTTGTTTTAATATCATTCCTGTGTTTGACTCTGAAATCAAATTCAATAATAAAATGCATGAAGGTCAGCAGTAATCAGTAATTAGTAGTAATCTGATGTTTAATTTTAGAATAATGAGTCTTACATGTCAGAGATGAACTCTTCATAAATCATTTACATTTAAAATAAATGTTATCTGAGTTGATTCATAGTTCAGCTCCTTTAACCTGAGTGAGTGGATGAAACCATTATTCACCAAATAAAGTGAATGATTTGAATTTCTTTGGAAACAAACTCTAAACACACCCACACATTCATGTTCTCATTAAACAGCACGTTACAGGACATTAACCCTTCATTCAAACCTTCCTTCTTGTGTAGTTAAGGTGACCCTGCAGAATCACCTCATCTGAAGGGTGTGCTGTGACATGAAGTCTGCATCAGAATGTAAACCTCAGGATGGTTAATGAATCAGGAAGC
This sequence comes from Archocentrus centrarchus, assembly GCF_007364275.1. Taxonomy (NCBI): domain Eukaryota; kingdom Metazoa; phylum Chordata; class Actinopteri; order Cichliformes; family Cichlidae; genus Archocentrus; species Archocentrus centrarchus. Next base: position 394,918 of record NW_022060291.1, read on the forward strand.
ACAGAGGACTAGGAAGGAGGAAGTAAGGGTGGAAGAGGAAGAAGAGTGGAAAGGTGGATGGTCCAAATGACATACCTGTGCAGGTATGGAGATATCTAGGAGAGAGGGCATTGGACTTTTTATGGAGATGGAGGCAGATGATCCGCTGTGGCGCCCCCTAAAGATCAACCAGGATAGCTTTGTCTCAAACTGCTGCTGATTAACTTTATCATCACCTTGTGATCAAAAGCTATCAACACGTTGAAGCTCTCAAACTGGGGTCCAGGTTATACTGGTTTATTTGTCATATTTTTATTCACGGCCACATTCAAAAAAGTTCTTATGTAATCTTAAAGGTCGCAGAGTCTGGAGCGGATCCTTTAGCTCTTCCTGTACCTGACCTTTACCATAAACAGTCATTCTGCTCATTAATCTTCTGTGTAACTCTCGCTGTGATTATAGGTTATCTGCTGCTGATTCCTCCGGAAGTGCAGTTATGGCTTACTGCTGTCAGAGAATAGAAACTGAAAGAGTTTCGGAGCGCGTCAGTGCGCTGAGAGGAGTGGCTCCGACTCCTTTATATTGAGGAGATGCTGCAGTCCTCGAAGGCCTGTGCAGACATGCAGCTTCTACCACGCGTGTGCTTCTGTTTCCTGACTTTGTCCGGACTGACGTTTGGTGATCGATCCGGTAAGAAAATCATTGAATTCAGACCGATCGTGTCTGCAGGTGCAGCTGTGTTTCATAGGGAGGATGGAGGGTCTGTGAGCGCGCAGCAGGCTGGAGCTTTAAGGGTGTTCAGTGGGTGGAGGACTGCAGCATCTGCACCTGTGACTCAGCTTTTAACGCAGCTGCACTTTACTCTAAATAGCATTAATGCGCATCATCATCACAATAATATGAAAGCATTCTCTTTATTGATTATGATCATTATCAGAGATCCTCATTATTTATTTTCAACATCAGGTGTGGCGACATTTCGAGCGGTTTGTGCGCTGCTTCTGTAGATGCGCATCCGTGATCTGTCTGTCCTGTTGACACACCGACTGTGAACCGTTTGTTTCTGAGTATGAAGTGTGTGTGTGTGTGTGTGTGTGTGTGTGGTGTGTGTGTGTGTGGTGTGTGTGTGTGTGTGTGTGTGTGTGTGTGTGTCCGCTATGTGAGATTTTTTAAAGCATTTAAAGATTTGTTATCTTATTGTGGTCTAACACAATGATATGAAAACTCTAGACTCACACAACCTGAAAGAGCTCTTTCATAAATATAAATAGAGTGGTGATTATTAGTATTAATAATTGGTTTATAATAAAAAACAAAAGTACGACAGAAACTATAAAAACTCAAGAAAAATGAAAATATCATTCTTCATATGAGCTCATTAAAGCTGTAGATCTTTTACAAACATAGATCAGCAAACAGCTGTAACAATCTTTCAAAAGGTTCAGGGTTCAGTGTTTTGAATACTAAAACCCTGATGCCTTCATCTGGGCTTTATTTATTATTATTATTATTATAATACTTTAAGGTGCATGTGTTATTAAAGTTGCAGTTGCTGGCCATTTTTAGAGGGAGTGGCACAACCAGTGGTGAGACCTCTTAATTATTTAATATGTTAATATGACAGCAAAGGGTGAAGAGTGGTTGTACTCTCTTTTTTTTGTTGTTTTGCTGAGATTGTCTACATTTGCCAATAAAAATCTGTGTGAGCCTTCAATAAGCATTTCAATTCAATGTTAAATATATAGGCCCAAATATCAAAACAGTCTCCTCAAGGTGCTTTGTATTGTGGGTAAAGAGAGAAAAGCCAACAGTCAGAACGACCCCCTATGAACAAGCACTTTGTTGGTCTTATTTTTAGGGGTCTCTGTATTCCTTTTGTCCAAAAACTCAAACTCAATTAAAACCAAAGTTTCAAAAAGTCACGAGATGAGCAGATTTCTGTGCAGGCTGTTTATTAGACATTATAGTGACACACACAGCACAGTCAAAAAGCAAGACACAGACGGTAACATAGTTGAGGCTGAGATACAAACAGAGAGAGAAACTGTTGTTGGTGCTCCGGCTCCCTCATTACTCCTTTCTCCGGCTGAAGAGATCCCGTGCAGACACTAAATGAATGTCCAAATAAAATCAAACTGTCCAGGTGATCCATGGCAATGAGCAAGAAGTTAATATACAGACACAAAAAGCAAATAAGCAAAAAAAGCCCTCCCAGGAGTGTGCGCCTTGGCAGTTACTGGAAAAAAGACAAACATGGACGATGAATATCACTACTACTCCCCCATATGCCTAAGCCTCATAATTATACTCTGTCTCGCTTTGTTTAAGATTTGTGCTGAGTCTGCACTTTTGGAGACATAATCATCCGCCATATTCGGCAGACCGTACAATAGGAGCTCTCATCTACTATCTAGAAGGGCTCAAACATCCCGGAGCGAACACTAGCCAAACACTGCAGTTTAGGGCCAAATTTCTCTAAGGGCTGCTTGTGAGGACAGATTTACACTTTTCTGGCAACAGCTGGGATCGGTGTCCTCAACATGAACCCGATGAGGGCGTTTTAACAATCTGTTGAGCCAGGCATGAATTTGAATTAGGCAAGAAGTTCAATCTGCAGCCACAGCAGAAGGCTATAGACAGGCAGCAGAAGCTTTGAGGCCCTGAACATGAATGAGAGCAATTCCAACAGGCCTCAAATCCTCCTACCACTTTTAGACACACAGTATGTATTTTATTTCAGTGTAAAATGCAGTTTAGTTGCAAATAAACAGAAGTAGGAAGATTAACGTTAAATATCAGCATTGGGGTAATAAAAATATTCCCCCCTTGGTACCCTTATTTGGGTATCATCCACAAAATATCAAAGGTCCTGTATAAAGGCAGCTCCAGTAGAGTCTGCTGACTAAATATTGATAAACAGGGTGAACTTCAGACCATTGCATGAGCTGTATTGGGTTAATATTCTTCTTAGTGAGCTTCAGAGAATACTGAACCACAATAATATGTATCACACTTCTTTGGCACAAACCATAGGGCTTTGGATGTAGAAATACTTGGTAAAATACTCACACTATGTGATATATAAAATATGATATCAGTGCTTGGTATAGAAATATAGGCCACTAAATATTTGGTATATAAATTCAAGGTATGAAATGCTTGGTGTAGGAATACATAAGGGCAATAATAACTGATAACTCAGTGCAGGACAGGTCAGGTCTCAGGACAGCATGAACATCTTTGAATCATCACTCAGTCCTCGTGGTGTTGCAGCTGCTTCAGGTGGAGGAGGTCGGGGGACCTCATCCTCCATCTCTTCTGTCCCTCCTCCTCGATGCTCTAAAAAGGCTATTGATGATCTTAAGCCTGGAGTTCTCAGCACTGAGCCTCTGAATCTCACTGGCTTGTGTCCAATCATGGATATGACTGAAACCAGCTTATGGGTGACAAAGTTACTGTTAGTGTCGAGCTTTATCTTTAGATGACTTATTTCTCGAACCAGGCTTCCATTTTTCTCAGCATAACAAGCCTTCATAGCCTTCATTGCTCCCATCTTGAAGTCGATTTTCTGAGTGTTAGGAGGCTGTTGTCATCAGAACTCCCACTGGCCTGGGAGGCAGCTCCCAGAAGTCATGGCTATGATGTTGTGAAGACCCATCAGATGACTCAGCCCTGGTCCAGGTGCCGTCCTTGGTCCACGTCGCACCTACATCGAGATGGCTCCTTCTGCGTTTCCAGAAGATCCAGGTCTGGACTGGACACCCGCTCTGCTGATTCTCTCTTCTCCTTAGTCATCCCACAGCAAGTGGAGAGTCTTTGGTGTTCACGGGTCTCAGCAGGATTTCCTCCAATATGAGGCCAGGCTGGGCAGCATCCTGGCTTTATCCTCCATTCTGGTTCTGCCATTACTGCTTATAACACAAGACAAGATTAATAATATCCATAACATACAACTCTATATTCTCCTAAAACAAAACTCTCCTTCTTCTCCCTTCCTTCTTCTTAAGTTGCTTTTTATACATTTTCTCTTTATTTTTACAGTTTTATAGTGTTTAACAAATGATGGCATCTACAGTTGTTGTCTTACTTGGTTCTCACACCACACAGTGGTGTGTTTCAGAAGATAAAACATACTCAGTCTATTTGCATTGGCACTGATAATATTGCAGGCAGTAACCTCTCATAGCCACTCAGTTTGTGTAAGCTTTTATCTGAACTACATTAGAGTCAGAAGCTAAACTTATGCTTCTGTTCAGACAGCAGTAACCTGTCTTAGAGACATGCAGTCACAGTTAGAGATAAACTTTTTTTCTTTTTTAATTAAAAGCAAAACAGAAATTATGTTATTTTGGACAACCTCACCTCTTGGACGGGTACGACAGGGCTGTATCAGCTTTCCTGTGCTGAGACTCGGTGTTAACTTGAGCTGATCTGACGCGTGCTCCACATTAACTCACACACTGATGATTTCAAACATCTTTGTATTCACTTCCCTTTATTATTTGTGACTGACAACAGGTAGTTCTAGTCTCTTTTGTTGAACAGTAAATGCAGCCTAACTGAACATTGTAAATGCTGGCATACCTGAGTATCACAGATTGCATGTCAAAAACTCCACCATTAACGCCCACCAAATGAGCAAACCCCTTCCCATATAATACAATGACCCATAAAGTAAGTCCCCCCAAGTATCCAAACACATAATGCAAAAAAGAAAGGAAAATGGCTCTTACAAGCCTCTTATTGTCAGAATCAATTTATTATCATTATATGTCAGACATGTAATGAACAGAAGTTCCAGAACACCCATCCAAAAAGACAAACAAATCAAACAAACAGGGAGATAAGTGTCTGAGGCCTTGCAGCCATCAGAGGTGCTGCCATTTTACAAAGATAAGAGGGAAACAAAGTGAACAATAGGATAGGTGAGGAAAGAAAAAAAAATCTCATATTTTGCCCCATAATGGGGGCACAGTATGAAGTTAAAAAACCTCTGCATAGTAGCTTAGAAGCACATAAACAGCATGGGGAGCACTAGGGTGGGGACGGGAGGGGCTGTGCCAGCAGAGATGGGTGAGCCAGGGTACTGTGGAGGCAAGCCAGCTTCCTCAGCCAGCAGTTCATGATGATGTTTATGATAAGATGGTACAGTCAGCCTTGGTCGCCAGGATACCCGTTCACACAGGTCACAAGACGAGGCGGGGGTGCAGAGCATCTGTTTACAAACATCTCCAGGAGACGATTTACATACACAGCCATCCATCCAAGGCCGTCTGGGAGCCAAATTCCAAATGCTACAATTGTTTTGGTACAGACCATCATAACTGATTGTTGACAGACCGTACAGTTTTCTGGTTACCTCTCAGTGGTGAAAAATCCAGTCATCCGAATTTTTGGTTCTACTCTGCCGCGCAGGAACAGACTCTCAAACACTCCTCCAGATCTAATCCATTTGATTCAGCTCTACTGAGTCTGATTGAGTACGTACAGCTCTGCATCCCTCACAGGCAGCCTTACTAAGGCCCAGAACTTCACAATAAACCAGGTATCCCCAAGTCCAATCAGGAGAAATCCTGGTATCAATAAACCAATATATGACACATATCCGCAATCGACAGTACAGCCAGGAACGTTATCTTCCACCGTCCATGGGAATCCAGCTGGGTATGTCAGTCAGACCAGAGGAAAGAGGGTTCTCATTCTCACAATCTCCTCATGATGAGAATTTGATCATCAACAGTGTTGAGAGACCAGCTGACCAGATCCATAATTTAATTTCCAGTTTGGGGATGTGTGAAGAGACGCTCTAAGCAGCGAAGCAGCAAAAGCACAGGTAGATAAGGAGGTTGGGGGAGAAAAGAAAAACACGTCCGTCTCCACTGAGAGCAGGTCCAGCATTCTGCGTTACAGTGTCACCCCGTTATAAGGAACCGTGGTGAGTTTTGATGGTGCTTTAAAATTTGATAAGCAAATTAGCTCTGTTATTAAATTGAGTTTCTGTCAATTAAGGCTCCTCAGAAGGCCTACTTCCTGTCACATGACTTTAAGAATACTTTATGCTTTTATTACTTCTTGTTTTAAACTATTATAATTCTTTATATGTTGATGCAATCAGCTGTTACTTTGTTATGCCTGGTTATTTAACTGAACTTTTGAAACCCTTTATTCCTATCAGAGCTCTGCGGTCTACAAACAGACTGCTGTTCAGTCTGCCTAAATCCAGGCTAAAATCAGAGGCACCAGAGCCTTTACAGTGGTGGCGCCTAATCTCTGAAATAACTTACCCTTTCACATAAGAGCAGCTCAGACTTTGAATCATTTAAAATTTTGGAACATATTCATATTTGCTTACGTACAGGTTTAGTTGAGTTAGTACCCTGGCTTTGACTATGCTAACTCAGCTTTTGTCATGTGTGTTTTGTTTTTTGCTTTATCTTGTCTGTTCTGTTCTGGGTTTCTTTTGGTTGTGCCTTAGCTCTGTGAATTCAAGTCAAGTTGTTTTGTGTTTGCCCTGAATCTGCCGCTGGTTTTGTCCAGCCCTGCTTTCTGTTCTGCCCTCACTAAAATGAAAGCAGAGTCGTTATTTTCCCTTCCGTCTTGCGTATCCTGCGTTGGGGTCCTCTTTCAGCCGTTACATGACAGCTTTTACTTATTCTCTAACTGATTCTTAGTATATATTTATTTATTGTTGATTTAGTGACTGATGCATAATAAATTTTATATATCCTGTACAGCACTTTGGTCAATTGAGATTGTTTTGATGTGCTATAGAAATAAATTTTGACTTGACTTGATGCATCCAAGCATATTATCATATTTGGGCAAGACAGACCCCCCCCCCCCCCCTTCCCCTTTCTGCACTGTGTTACCTATGCAAAGTGGTATTGACACTGTTATTGTTACTAATAACACAGAAAATCATCAGCCTCACTTTTTAATTTCCTTCAACAATTAAATTATCCCCCCTTGAGGCTGATGAGTGCCTGTTAATATCTTCCTGCTTTAGCTCTGCTATCTGTTCTCCAGTTTCATGTTGACACTCCTCTGCAATCATAATTTATGTCCAGTGGTGTCACTCTTTAGTGCTCCACCTAATGGGAAGACCAAGTTAGCACTGACGGGGCTATTCCCTGGATCACACCTTTGAGACCTCCTGAGCATTTGATTTTATTTTTAAAATATTGGCCACTGCACTGGGAAGCTGTAAAGCATCAGTTAACTGCAACACAGCCTCTCCATATACTAGAGGATTGCCATCAGCTCTTATAAATCGTCTCTATCTCCAAATATTAGCATTAGCATGCCAAACCTCGTGAACATAGGCTGAATCAATGTACAACTTAAGTCTCTTACCTGAAGCAGGTCTACAAGCTGTTAAACTTTTTATTCTGAGATCAGCGATGAACTCTGCAGATCAACCCTTTGAGCTTCTAGAGTGGAAAACCTTACACCTGCAGAATCAAGTTAAACAACTACAGGGGTTGGACAATGAAACTGAAACACCTGGTTTTAGACCACAATAATTTATTAGCATGATGTAGGGCCTCCTTTTGCGGCCCATACAGCTTCAACTTGTCTTAGGAATGACATATACAGGTCCTGCACAGTGGTCAGAGGGATTTTAAGCCATTCTTCTTGCAGGATAGTGGCCAGGTCACGACGTGATGCTGGTGGAGGAAAACGTTTCCTGACTCGCTCCTCCAAAACACCCCAAAGTGGCTCAATAATATTTAGATCTGGTGACTGTGCAGGCCATTGGATGCACATGGTCCTCCAGAATGGTTCAGTAGTCCTTGGCAGTGACGCGCCCATCTAGCACAAGTATTGGGCCAAGGGAATGCCATGATATGGCAGCCCAAACCATCACTGATCCACCCCCATGCTTCACTCTGGGCATGCAACAGTCTGGGTGGTACGCTTCTTTGGGGCTTCTCCACACCGTAACTCTCCCAGATGTGGGGAAAACAGTAAAGGTGGACTCATCAGAGAACAATACATGTTTCACATTGTCCACAGCCCAAGATTTGCGCTCCTTGCACCATTGAAACCGATGTTGGCATTGGCACGGGTGACCAAAGGTTTGGCTATAGCAGCCCGGTCGTGTATATTGACCCTGTGGAGCTCCCGACGGACAGTTTTGGTGGAAACAGGAGAGCTGAGGTGCACATTTATTTCTGCCATGATTTGGGCAGCCGTGGTTTTATGTTTTTTGGATACAATCCGTGTTAGCACCCGAACATCCCTTTCAGACAGCTTCCTCTTGCGTCCACAGTTAATCCTGTTGGATGTGGTTCGTCCTTCTTGGTGGTATGCTGACATTACCCTGGATACCGTGGCTCTTGATACATCACAAAGACTTGCTGTCTTGGTCACAGATGCGCCAGCAAGACATGCACCAACAATTTGTCCTCTTTTGAACTCTGGTATGTCACCCATAATGTTGTGTGCATTGCAATATTTTGATCAAAACTGTGCTCTTACCCTGCTAGTTGGACCTTCACACTCTGCTCTTACTGGTGCAATGTGCAGTTAATGAAGATTGGCCACCAGGCTGGTCCAATTTAGCCATGAAACCTCCCACACTAAAATGACAGGTGTTTCAGTTTCATTGTCCAACCCCTGTATATAGTCCACATTACAGCCACGCTCATCCCTAAATCGAGAACTGTCCAAAAACATTTAAATCACCTGCAATAAATTCAGTATGCAGATTCAATTTCTTGAGCTCTCTCAGATTTGTCAATCTGCAGCACACAATCATGAGGAGTTCATCAGGTAGCATCATTTTAAGACAGAGTTAATATTATTATTAAAATTATAAATTATTACTTCAATAGTTCAGGGGCAGAAAAATTATCTCACACCCCGTAGTCTAGTTTAAAATAAAAAATATCTTGTCGAAAGATCACTTTAATACAGTGATCCACGCCTTTGTTACAACCAGTTTGGATTACTGTAATTCTTTGTATTTTGGTGTAAATCAGTCCTCACTGTCTGGTTTTCAGCTTGTACAAAATGCTGCTGCACGGCTATTGACTGGAACACGTAAGAGGGAACACATCACTCCAGTTTTATCTTCTCTTCACTGATTCCTGTTTATTTTAGAGTTCATTTTAAAATTCTTTTATTGTTTATAAGTCCTTAAATGGCAATGCACCACCTTACCTCGCAGAGTTGCTGCATCTACACTCCCCCTCCCGCCCGCTTAGATCTGCTGACCAACTGCTGTTGGTCGTACCGAGGACTAGCGGAGGCTCAGGGGGGACAGAGCATTCGCTGTGGCAGCTCCCAGGTTGTGGAACGCTCTGCCTATGCACATCAACAGGCCTCTTCACTAGCTATTTTTAAATCTTCTCTTAAGACCCACCTTTTCCACCAGGTGTTCAAACAAGCTTGAGATGTTTGTATCGCAGTGTATTTATTTCTTATGTATCTATTTGTTTTTTAGTCTAATTTATCCTGACTTTTGACTGTGTATTTTATTTTTATTTTATTGTTGCTCTTTTATTTTTATGTTACTGATGCTCTTATTTATTTTTATATTTTATTGATGCTCTTATTTCTGTGTGTTGACTTTTACGTTTGTCTTTTGTTGTTTTTATTCTTCCATGTTCAGCACTTTGGTCAGTGCTTACTGTTTTAAAGTGCTATATAAATAAATTAGCTTGGCTTGGCTTAAGTGATAACAAACCTTGGGCTTAAAAGGCAAAGCTTATAACTAATGTGACGTACACAGAATCACAAGCTGACTTTGAGTTAAGAATCCCGGTTTCTGAAAGGCAAAGGCTGCTGCCATCAAACCTTGATTTTTTTTTTTTTTAAGCCTGTCATGTCTGGCAGTTTTTGCAATCAGAACAATGCCCGAATGCACTGATGTACCAAACATATTTGCTTTTACAAGTACAGCTCTATAAGTTTTCTATAGGCTATTCTTGTTAATGTTTGTATTTCTATTTTTTATTTAGTTCTTTATGCCAGTCCTGACAGGCAATAAGGAAAGGGATAGAAAAGAGGGAGAAAGGAAAGAAAATACTCAAAGAAAATATACATACATACACACATTCACATATCTATATATATGCATATACATATACACACATACACACAATTTTGCTGTTTACAGTAATGTGTGTGTATGCGCCTCTGTCATGTAATGTACTCAGTGAGGGTAAGAAACTGCAACCATACCCCCCGTGATCCAGAGGCGAATAGGAAAGGACCCAGGGGACCCAGGCCATCCGCAGCCCACTAGGAGCTCAGAAGACCTGAGGCCACACATCCTGATGGCAACCGCGTGCACCCCCCCCCCCCAACATGCTACTGGCCCAGCCCAAGGGTTCATGGGGCAGTTTCTGTAGAGGTGACCTGTCTGGCCACACCCCCAACATGCAAAGTTACCTCAAGGCAGGTTATTCCTCTGTTGAGTAGGAATATCATAAAAAAGTTAATTTATTTCAGTAATTCCATTCAAAAAGTGAAACTTGTCTATTATATTCATTCATTACACACAGACTGATATATTTCAAATGTTTGTTTCTTTTAATTTTGATAATTATAAGTGACAACTAATGAAAACCCCAAATTCAGTATCTCAGAAAATTAGAATATTGTGAAAAGGTTCAATATTGAAGACACCTGGTGCCACACTCTAATCAGCTAATTAACTCCAAACACCTGCAAAGACCCTTAAATTGTCTCTCAGTCGACTGCTGAGTTGACAGTTGTCCAAAAGACGACCCTTGACACCTCACACAAGGAGGGCAAGATACAAAAGGTCATTGCTAAAGAGGCTGGCTGTTCACAGAGCTCTTTGTCCAAGCACATTAATAGAGAGGTGAAGGGAAGGAAAAGATGTGGTAGAAAAAGTGTACAACAATAGTGATAACTGCACCCTGGAGAGGATTGTGGAACAAAAGACTTTCAAAAATGTGGGGGAGATTCACAAAGAGTGGACTGCAGCTGGAGTATAAACAGAGTAAATAAGGTGAATAAAAGCACTCAGTGCATTATGGGAACCCCCCAGCAGCCTAGGCCTATAGCAGCATAACTAAGGGAGGGTTCAGGGTCACCTGATCCAGCTCTAACTATAAGCTTGATCATAAAGGAAAGTTTTAAGCCTAATCTTAAAAATAGAGAGGGTGTCTGTCTCCTGAATCCAAGCTGGGAGCTGGTTCCACAGAAGAGGTGCCTGAAAGCTGAAGGCTCTGCCTCCCATTCTACTCTTAAGTATCCTAGGAACCTCCAGGTCTCTGTTAAAAAATGGTCTTTGTCTGATTTGGGGATTAGAGTCAGTAGACCGTGTTTCATAGAGTTGAACATTTCTTTCTCTCTCAAACATTCCTTAAATAATTCCATTAAAGGGTTTTCAATGATGTTCCAAAAGTGGTGATAAGATTCAGCAGGAATCCATCAATGCCCAGCAACATCCTTTACTCATCACAAGTAAAGTCATTTTGTTTAAATTGCTCTGAAATGGAAGGGATGATATTTTTAAGTTGATAAACCTTCTGCCAATGGCACGTATTGATGTTGGACTAACTGTGCAGCCTCTGTAGGGTCCAGGTATGACCTCATGCTACCAGCAGTGACTCTGACCCTAGCCAAATGCAGAGCTAGTGAAAAAACTGCTGCTTAGCTGACCACATCAATATCACAGAGGTTTATTTGACTGATGCTAAACTCTGATTAAAAAGTCTTCCTTTAATTTTTTGAGCAGTATAAGTTGGAGTTGTGTGTAAGGAAGGATGGAGGAGCATTTCTGTATCAGCTCCAACAGCTCAAGTGGATGCAGCCATATCAGCAGAAATCAATATTCAGTCCTCTTTAATGGGCCTCATCCTCTGTGCTCTGATGTAATCCATGAAGTAAAGGCAGCCTGTTCTACTCATTTCCAGCTCTGTATGTTATTCTGGGACTCTACTGGAACAGTTTAGCATGATTGACAGTTCCCAGTAATCCCAGTTTCCCAGACTGGGTGTGAGTGCAGCCTCTGAGTGCGTCCTCTCTGAAACAAGCTCTTCAGCTCCTTCTCCCTCCATTTAAACCAGTGCTTCTCAGACTGTGTGGTGGGGGGTGGACTGCAGAGGGAAAATATGAATCTAAGCTGAAGGAATATGATTATTGTAGAAACAAAGGTTTGTAGATGCTGTTGTTGTGACTGGATCTGTTTTTGATGTTTATGATTGATTAAAATCAAGTGTGAACTTTTTTAGCTTCTGTAATGAGACATGGTTTTAAGTCAGCTTTCTTCTGATTGGCTGCCTCTGACTCATACCTGACTGTTATCCTCGTCACTCTGTATGTGACCACACTGTTTACTTCCTGTTTGTCTTCCAGGGTCACCTGTCATCACAGTGACTGTGAAAGAAGATGAAGATGTGATTTTACCCTGTTCCCTCGGCACCAGTGAGAACATTGAGTCCGTGCTGTTTGACTGGAAGAAGGAAGGAACATCTCCTCCAAAGGAGGTGTTCATGTATGATCCCGATAGTCCCGACACACGTTACAGAGATCAAGATGAGCAGTTCAAAGGTCGCGTCTCACATTTTCCTGGAGAGCTGAAGCAGGGCAACGCCTCCATAAGAATAACCAAAGTGAGGCTGGAGGACAAAGGAAACTACATCTGTATCTTTCCAAGAACGAAGCCCAGTCAAAAAGAATTTACCATTGAGCTTGTTGTTGGTGAGTGCTGCTATAAATCACCTGAATATTTCAAATAAAGTATCAGTGAATGCAGCTGTAAGCAGTGAATACATGAATGTTCTCAGCTGTTCAAAGGCTTTCCTGACTGTGTGATTATCACCATCCAGGACCATCAACCAGCCTGCTGTGTATAAGGACATTTATGAATCTGTCACTCTGCTTTCTCTTTTACTTTAGATTATAAAACCATGTGTAATATTTCAGGTTAACACTTCTGAGTGTCTTTTGTCCAGCTGTGTGAGTGCTAAGCTGATGCTAACCCAGTCCCCTCTAACATGTGTGTGTTTTCCTTTCAGAGGGCAGATTAAAAGGTCCGAAACGTGACAGGTGAGTCCTGTTTGTGATGATGTCACTGATGTTTACGTCCTTGTTGTTTGTGTGTAAACGTATCCCTAGGTAAATCTTAAATCTTAATATATTTTATTTCTATTTATGCAAGTAATTAGGGATTTTCATGCTAGAGTATGTGATTCACAGTCAATTCAATAATAGCGAATCTGCTGTTTATTAAGGCATTTTTGTGCTGTTTAAATAAATATACGGTAACTTCAGTTACTTTTCAGATATTTATTCCACCCATTGACTGATTTAAAATACAATTAGTATTTATTTTTAAAAAGAAATGCTATCTTTTCTGAGCTTTAGTTTGCACCCAACTTACAGCTGCAGGTATTTGATGATTTATTTTACAGTTGGAAAGTACTTTTTATATTTTTAACACTTTTTTTGCATTGCCTTCTTAAAGAGTACTGTACATATTGTCACATCTCTTTTTTTAGACACTTTTGATAGCTTTAGTTTGCTGTTTTACTATTTAAAGTAAAACTATTTACTATTTAAAATTGTTAAAAGAAAGTACACCTTCTGTCACTTCTAAGGTTTGTGTATCAGAACATAATTTTTAAAATCCTTGGTCCAAGTAGGTCTTAAAATTGGGTTAATACAGCCCGAGATGAAGAACAACACAATATATTACCAATTATTAACAAAAACAAAGTCAAAATGCAGAAGCATTGTGCAACAAATTTACACCCCATGATTCAGTAACTTGTAGAACCTCCTGGGTGGCTTAGAGGTGAAGTCGGCGACCACATACATATGCCCTGGTTCGCGTCCTGGCCCATCGCCAATTTGCCCGCGTGTCTTCCCCTTTATCTTTCCCCCATTTCCTGTCTCTCTCTACTGTCAATAAAAGCTGCTGTGGCCAAAAATGCAAAAAAAAAAAAAAAAAAAAAAAAAACAAGAACCTCTTTTAACAACAATAACTTGAAGCAATCATGTTTTTTTAACCACTTTATCAGTTTCTCACATCGTTGTGGAGGAATTTTGGCCCACTCTTCTTCACAGCATTGCTTCAGTTCATTGAAGTTTGCAGCATTCATTTATCCACAGAAGGTCCCACCACAGGATTTGACTGGGTTGTTGGAGCATTTTGATTCTTTAATTTTTCAGACAGTATGTTGGAGAGTTGCTGTGCTTGGGATCATTGTCCTGCTGCATGAACCAGTTTGGTCCAAGCTTCAGCTGTGGGAGAGATGGCCTCACATTGACTTTAGAATATTTTTGTATATAGAGGAATTCATGGTCCACTCAGTGACTTCAAGGAACCAAAATCATCAGCTGATCTGAGGTGTTTGTGCTGATATGCTGTGTTGGGTTTTCTCTGAACATGGAGCTGTGCATTATGATCAAACATCTCCACTTTGGTCTTGTCTATCCAAAGGACATTGTTCCACAGGTCTTGTGGTTTGTTCAGGTGCAGCTTTGCAAGCCTAAGCTGTGCTGCCATTTTCTTTTAGAGAGTAGAGGCTTTCTCCTGGTTACCTTTCCAAACAGGCCATGCTGACTGAGGCCTGTAAAGTGAAATGGACTTCTTTTTTCCTTTTTCCTTTTTTTTTTTTTTTGCAGTTTCTCAGCATTGGTCTGACCGTGGGGTGAATTTACTGGGACGTGCTCTCCTGGGAGGACTGGCGGCTGTCTTGAACGTTTTCCACTTGTGAATAATCACACTGAATGATGGACCTCCAGTTGTTTGGAGATGATCTCCACGACCAGTCCCAGATCTATGGGCAGCAACAGCTGCTCCTCTAAGAGCCCTGCTGATCATTCCTCTTCGGCATTGTGTTAACCTAAATGCTCCAAACCCTGTGCTTTTATAAAGTTGCTTACATTTGCACAAGTGCTTTTCTGCACCTGGCTGCTACCCTCTTAATTTATATGGTAGCAGTAGAATGTGCCAAGCATTTTTTTTTCTACACACTGTTTCTGCATTTTAAGATCAGTTCTTGTTAAGTAATGACATAGTATAATAATCTGAGGTTGTAATTAAATCATTATAGAACCCAGTAAGAGTGAATTTTCTTTAGTATTAGTTCTTAATTTAGTCTTTAATGTTTGATTTTGATAGTGGTAATTATGTAAGCTAGCTGCTCTAACACAGCATTTTGTCTTTCTCTGCAACAATGTGTCCAAACTCATCGCTTTTTAAGTTACAAATGTGATTTGTAGTAAAAACTTCATAATAGTCTCTGGTTTGCTGTTAAACACAGTGTAATCTGTTTATGCACATAAAATGGTAAATGGACTAGTTCTTATACAGCACTTTTCTACTCTTTCTGAGCACTCAGAGTGCTTATAAAACATGTTTACATTTACTCCATTCACACCCATTCATACAAGCACTTCCATAATTATCTAAGCTAAGTGCTTTTTATAATCTAACATTCACACTCCAACGGTTGCGTCAGAGAGCAACTTGGGGTTTAGTATCTTGCCCAAGGATACATTGGCATGCAGCCTGGAGCAACCAGGAATCAGACCGCTGACTTTCCGATCAGTAGGTGACCTGCTCTACCTCCTGAGCTACAGCCACCCCTCAAGTGAAACATTCAAGTGATACATGGCATGTTGCTACATTGTTAACATTGTCTTATGTTTGTCGTCTATGATGTGCTCACAGGTGCAGTTCAAAAGCCATATGTCACAATGCAAAACAAAGGGCAGCTGGAGTGTGAGATTCTGGGTGCTTCTCCTAAACCTATGTTACAGTGGTGGGACAGTGATAACAAAACACTTTCTTCTAAGATGCTACAGGACAGAGAAGATCAAGGTCGCTTTTACATCATTATCCAGACTACTGTGACCAAGCCTGGCTGTTATCACTGTGTAGCCACACAGATGGACATCTGGCATCAAACTTCCAAAGAGATCTGTGTGCATGAAAGTGAGTGGTATTTTATCATTCAAATATCTGTAAATATAATGTGTTTTACAGAGCAGAAACTGTGGTCACTAAAAAAATTACATGATGCTTAAAACATCTGAGCTCTGTTTCCAAGAAGGAACCATTTTCTTTCTCATAGCAAATCAAGTCCTATTACTGTCCCTAAATCCTTAAAGGAACCAACATGTTTTGCATCTCAGCATTCCTATAGAACAAAGGATGTTTACCGAAACACAAATAATACCTCATATAAAGAGGAGATGGTAGCAACATTAAAAACAAAATGAAGGGGAGAAAGTTGTCGGTTTCTAACATTAACAAAATAAACTCCCAAACATATACTGTACATATAAGATGGATCTTGCTGCTGTGACATCAATGATTACTGTGAATGCTGCAAAGCATTCACAGTATTGTTCTTGTACTCCAAAAACCTTTGGTTGCTAAAAACTCAAGCAGCATTTGGCCTACAGACACCGTTCTGGTAACAAAACGTTCAGCCTGTTCTGGAGATTTGTGCTATTACTTTTCTTTTTTGTAACCTTTATACTTCTAAAGATATTGAACTTTTTATAATCTTCATTTTTGCCATTCAAAATGAATAGGGAAGTTTCAAATCCTTTTCAAATCCTTTCAGGCTTTAAAAGCTAATAACTTCAGCATACTTTCAGCTAGAAAAACCATTTGAGCTTTAAAATGAAGCCAAGCCTTTCAGCTATTCAGCTTTTACTTGGTGTTTCAAAATCTTTTATGGTTTAAGCACAGTGAGTGTTTAAGTTGAAGGAGTTTTTTCAGCCGTTTCAGAGTTTATAATGGTTGTGTATTGCGTGTGCTAGAGTGGGAGCCTGATTAGTAGAGTGGGAGGCTTCAAAACTTTCAGGTGGAAAACTTATTTTTAAACTGCCACTGTGTCCACACTCTTCGCGCTACAGCCATCATTTTATGCTCAAAATGTAGAGCTGCTTCTCTACTTTCAAACAATATGTCTCTAAACCCTGTCAAACACTTTTTAAACTGTAAGGGTTCAAACAGAGGGAGTACCTTCCAACTCCTTCATTAACCTCCATAGTAATTTCAGAGAGCTGATTTTCTCCAAAGCAGAAATGAGCACCTTTTTTAAACTGCTCCCACGGCCACACTTTTGAGCCCAGGAAAATAAAAATTACACCACTGTTTAGAACAGGTCCTTGTGACGCTCACAGTTCAAAAATGACTTTGATAGGAGCTACGGCTTTTGACTTAGAAGCAGTTATTTGACAGGTGCACCGAGGCAAATTTGACAGTGCATGCATCTCAGCAGGTAAGCAGTGCACCTGGCAGGTGTTTTCAATTGGCGCATTTACAAGCATTCAGCTTGGCAGAGCTCTCCAATATGTATGCTTGCAAACCTCACAGCTTGTGTGACACTACTGTTAGCTCAGTGGTAGAAAAGGGGCCCATCAATGCACAAGAAGCACACAGAGCAGGTTCAAGTCCCACTTTACTCCAAACTTTAAAAATTTTCCATTGAGCATTCATTCACCAGCTTAAACTCTTTCAGCCAGATTTAAGCTCTTTGGAGCATTTCCTGGCATTTCAGCTAGAGACACCATTTAGGCTTTAAAATAAAGCCAAGCCTTTCAGCTATTCAGCAGTTCAGCTGTTGAAGCTCATTCATCAAATAAAGTTTCAGCTCTTTGAAGCATTTCTTAGCATTTCAGCTGCAATCTTTCAGCTTGCAGCATTCACAGTGCATTTTTTTCAGGAAATGCTTTTTCTAGTTGGTTTGTGAAGTTCTATTATGATGCCACAAGGTTACAGTTTTTGCCATTGCAGTCTTGGTGTTTTGAAACCACTGCATGCTCACAGACTTGTGACTTCCAATCACAGTAAATCATCCTCTGTTTAATCCTAATTTTTAAAATTGATGGGATTATAATTTACAAACTACACTTTGTTAAAAAACAAACAAACAAACAAATAATAGTAGCAATTTAGCCAATCATCTTGTCAGTTAATGTTTTACCGAGGGTCAGAGTAAGTGACTCGACAGCCATTTCCCATAGATATGAGGCAGACACTGTACACTCATATATAGGAACTTGTCGGTCAAAAAGTAAGTCTTCCTTGAACCACTTCGTGCTTTATCATGCTATTGGGCTTTATTAGGACCATAATTTACAAACAGAGCATCTTGTTGTATTACACAAGGCTTGAAATTAAGACCAATGATTAGAGTGAGATAGACACTGCAGCCTTTGGCTTTTTGTGTGATATATTTTTGTATTTTATTATTTTGTCATTTAATATATCAAAATATTATGGAATAAATGATAGTCATTATTACAGTAAATAAACAAAGATATCTAATACTCTGTTTCTTTTCTGTGCTACACTAATAAAAGCACTTTATAAAGAACTAGTTTCAGATGTATGAAGATATGAAGATTCCTCATGTTATCATTTTGAACCCTTTTTAAGAAACACAAAACTGATAGTGTAATTACTGTCTTCAGCAAGTAAAAACATAAAATAATAACCTAGCACTGCACATAAACGTAAACTTAATTATGTATTTTCAAATTGCCACAGATTTTTGCCCCAACATTTCAAGATCAGCAGGAATTTTGAGCCTTGGCCATCATTTTTACATACTTTTGGCTGCTGATGGATAGGCATTTTCCAAATTTTGGGAAAAATAAATTTGATCTTATAACTTTTTTTAATCAACATTTAGAGGCTGCTTATTCACACAGTTTTAACTGGCTTATGAGTTCTCATACCCACAGTGTGAAACAAACTGGGTGGATGGAGCAAAGTTTTCTTTTCTTCATTTACTGATCAGGTGGTTGATGAAGGACCTCCAGCTGTTTCCCAGTAAAGGTTTAATGGAGGTTACAGGGGGAAAAGCTTCATTTGGACACTAGAAAAACATTTACTTCCACTCCATCTGAGCTCACCGTCTCTATAACAGCTCCACCTCTTTGTGCTTGTGCAGACAGACTGCACGTAAAACAGTTGACTGCTGTTGTTGTGTTATCAGTGTTCATGTTGAAAAACTGGGGGCTGCGTGAGTGTAATATTGTACTGCTTTGTATTCACAAGCATTCTCCTAAATATGTTTCTACGTTATATGTCATTAAACCCACAAGTAGAAGACAACAGAGAACTGTAATGGTGCTAATGTGGGTGAAACACTTACACGGAGGCACCTGAGCACTGCAGAGTTTAAACGAAACATCGAAGCAACAAATTTGCTTGGATTTTTTTATAAGCAAATTAGTTGAGTTACTTGAGGAATTGTTGCAGCCCTAGTTTAATGCATCTTCAGTTATTTGTAAAAATGTGACGTTGCACTGATTTATGCATTTACCTCTGTTGATGACTGTTAAATCTATAACATGATAGTTGGTGGAAAGATTAATACAGTAATAAGGACTTCACTAGTAAGTATATAACACATATTTTAATAAAGAATTCTTTAGAAAGACAACATTTTTCAGCAGATTAATTTCCAAATTATTGGAGCTACCTTAGAGACTCATGTAGTCTGCAATTAATCCTCCTTTCATGAATGGTCAGATTTTGATGATTTTCATTAAACTGTGACCATTTTGGACTCTGCAGTTTGTGGTGCTGATCTTATATTCCTGTTCGACTCTAAAAATAGCAGAGATTCACTCGTAAATATGCTGCTGTGTCCGTAGACAGGAAAAGATTTAACATTAGCTGCTGCAGTGTGATCCTGAGAACAGAGTTGAAAGTGAAATTCTTATGGCATAAGTGCACAAATGGTGAAATGTCCTGAATAAAACTATGTACCACAATTCAGACTGATGCTCACCGATGACTGTAATTTGATATCATGAAGCCCTCAAATATTATTTTTTTTTTACTGGAAAGTGAGTGTATAAAATTAGTTTTATCTTCAGGGTTGAAGGTTGCACCAAGAATCGTGGAAAATGAACACTTGCAGGATTTCATTATCAAAATATAATTTGTAAAATTCAAAGACCAAATCAATAAAAGTCAGTGTTAGCAAATTAAATACATCTACAATATGTCTGTGCAGATATAAAATGTATCCAAATAAATAAAATTGGTAGACAGATAATCTGACTAACCATCAAACTGTTGCTTCAGACTAACTGAAGAAACACACACATCTAAATTCTGTTACCTGACTTTCCTTCTATCTCAGTCACTTTGTATGTGAACACACTGTTAAATTTTTCTGTCTTTCAGGGCAAATTGTGCGGGTAAAAGAAGGTGATGATGCCATTTTACCCTGTTCCCTCAAGACCAGTGAGAGCATTGAGTCAAAGCCTTTTAGCTGGACGAAAAAAGGGCCAGCAGATGAAATGAAGGTTTTCCTTTATGACACCGGCAATATTGATCGCACGGGTCAAGACAAGAAGTTCAGAGGTCGAGTTTCACATTTTCCAGATGAGCTGAAGAACGGCAACGCCTCCATAACTATCAAAAATATGAAACTGACTGACCATGGAGAGTATACCTGTAATTTTCCACAGCAGCCAGAAAGTAATGATGAAATCATTCTGCTTGTTGGTAAGTGCTGTCATAAAACACCTAATTATTCTCTGATTAAACTAATCCCTCAGTCAGAATGCACATCTGACAGGTCCTCACAGCACTGCAGCCACACCTGGAGTAATACTTGGTTAACAAAACAGACCTTCCCAGATGCTGATCCTGCACCTCCCTGCTTATTAAAAATCTGAGATGCCCATAATGTCTTCACTAGATTAAAGTAAAGAAATACTTTTAAATTTAATTATGAATACTAAATGAATTAATGTTCACTTACCCCATTTCCCTTTTCACTTTTGTCATTTTCCTGACTGTGTGATTGTAACTGAACCTTTACTCTCATATTATTTCCTTGTATATTTATTGCTACGCTTTTGCTTTTTAAAAAGTTTATTTTGCTTCAGTTTATCCTGTGGAGCTGACTAAACTCCAGTGCACAGAAAAAACAGGCTAAGCAACCAAAGCTAAAGTCCAAAATCTGATTGTTTATTCAGTTAGCTTGAGGTCATGCATGGGGAGGCTGTAAGTGAGAAAAACAATCCAGGTGAGGAGCAGGCAGGGGTGCAGCTATATACTTTCTGAGGTGTATGCAGACACATTTTTGGCCCCCCCAAACCCACACACACACACAGAATGCACCCTCTCAAGGTTTACCATGTTCATGTTTCTAGATCTCACTTATTCGTGGATAAAATATAAGACTTCTATTACAGGATTTATTTTCCATCCATCCATTTTCTTCTGCTTAACTGGGGTCAGGTCGGGGAGGCAGCATTACTAGTTTTACTACTACTTTTTTTTTTTTGTTTTCTTCAGCTCTCAGCGGAGACGGTCGCACTTTTCTTCTCTCCCAGCCCTTCCTTTCTCCCCTGCTTTGCTGCTTTAGAGCCTCTGTTCACACAACTTCCGAACTGGAATTTATAATTATGGATCTGGTCAGCTGGTCTCTCAACGCCATTGTTTTTGATCAAATTTTCACCATGAGGAGATTGGGGAAGGAGAACCCTATTCCCTCTTATCAATTGACATTCCAGCTGGCTACGTTATGGTTCCTGTGTGGTGTGGAAGATGACGTGCCTGGCCGTATTGTCAATGGAGGACACACACATTTGGCTTATTGACACTGGGGTTTCTCTGAATTGGACCTGGAGATACCTGGTTTGTCGTTGCAATTCAGGAATTCTAGGCAGCTGTCTGGCCTTGGTAAGGCTGCTTATGATGGGAACGCAGGAAGGTACAGACTCAAACTCAGACTCTGTATATCTGGAGCTGATTGGAGGGGTAAGATCTTGGAGATGTATGTATCTGTTTCTGCACGGCGAAGGAACGAACCAAGAAGATTCGGATGAATTGGATTTTTTGCCACAGAGAGGTGCCAGTAAGACTGAAGGCTGTCAACAAATTAATCAGTACAGTCTGTACCAAAACAAGTCCTAGAATCAGGAATTTGGCTCCCTGATGTTCTTGGACTGCTGTTTATCAAATTGTCTCTGGGATGTTTGTAAACAGATACTCCCCCCCCCCCCCCCCCCCCCCCCCCGCTGTCCTGTCTTCTTCTGACCTGTGTTGGACTGATCTCCCTGACCTAGCTGCTGATGAACTCTACATCTTATCAGAACTGTTAGCTGAGGAGGGAGTTTGAGTCAGCCCCTATATACCCAGTAGCCTGACCCCCCAACGCCCCCCTTGCCTCCCCTTTCCATCCCTCCCCACCCTAGTGCTCCCATGCTATATGTTTCTGCTCTATCACAGAGGTTTTTGTAACCTTATACTGTGTATGTGTGAATGTATACAAAGTATGAGATGATTTTTTTCCTCACTCATCCCTATATGTTTTCACTATTGTTTCTGTCTTTTTAATGGCAGCGCCTCCAGAAGGGGGGCAGAATGGCCACAGTTCACCTATCTCCCCATGTTTGTTCTGTTTGTCTTCTTGGATGGGTGTTCTGTTAACTGTAATTTCCCCATTGTGGGATCAATGAAGTATCATCATCATCATCATCACTGTAACTTAAACTAACCTGAGTATTTAAAAGCCTCCTCTTGATACACTGACATAACTTACCGACTGCCTTTAAACGACTTTGAAAAGCTTTTTTTCATCCCAACAACATTTTTATCCTTCTACGGGCCATGCCTCTGTTATTGATCATATCATATGCACAGCTGTTACAGTGGCTTGCAAAAGTATTCATCCCCCTTGAACTTTTCCATATTTTGTCACATTACAACTACAAACATAAATATATTTCACTGGAATTTAATGTGAAAGACCAACACAAACTGGTTACATTTGTGAAGTGGAAAGAAAATTATACATGATTCAAAACATTTTTTACAAATAAAAAACTGAAAAGTGCGGTGTGCAAAAGTATTGAGCCCCCCCTGAGTCAGTACTTTGTGGAACCACCTTTTGCTGCAGTTACAGCTGCAGGTCTTTTAGGGTTTGTCTCCACCAGCTTTGCACATCTAGTGACTGAAATTTTTGCCCATTCTTCTTTGCAAAACAGCTCAAGCTCAGTCAGATTAGATGGAGAGCGTTTGTGAACAGCAGATTGGGTTTAGGTCTGGACTCTGACTGGGCCGTTCTAACATGAATATGTTTGGTTTGAAACCGTTCCATTGTAGCCCTGCTTTATGTTTAGGGTCGTTGTCCTGCTGGAAGGTGAACCTCCGCCCCAGTCTCAAGTCTTTTGCAGACTCCAACAGGTTTTCTTCCTGTATTTGGCTCCATCCATCTTCCCATCAACTCTGACCAACTTCCCTGTCCCTGCTGAAGAGAAGCAGCCCCCGAGCATGATGATGCTGCCACCACCATATCTGACAGTGGGGATGGCGTGTTCAGAGTGATGTGCAGTGTTAATTCTCCGCCACACATAGTGTTTTACATTTTGGCCAAAAAGTTCAGTTTTGGTCTCATCTGACCAAAGCACCTTGTTCAACATGTTTGCTGTGTCTCCAACATGGCTTCTGGCAAACTGCAAACGGGACTTTTTATGGTTTTCTTTTAACAATGGCTTTCTTCTTGCCACTCTTCCATAAAGACCACATTTGTGCAGCGCACAACTAATAGTTGTCATGTGGACAGATTCCCCCACCTGAGCTGTGGATCTCTGCATTTGGTCCAGAGTCACCATGGGCCTCTTGGCTGCATCTCTGATCAGTGCTCTCCTTGTTGGGCCTGTAAGTTTAGGTGGACGGCCTTGTCTTGGTAGGTTTACAGTTGTGCCATACTCTTTCCATTTCTGGATAATGGATTGAACAGTGCTCCGTGAGATGTTCAAAGCTTGGGAAATCTTTTTATAGCCTAAGCCTGCTTTAAACTTCTCCACAACCTTCTTCCTGACCTGTCTGCTGTGTTCTTTGGACTTCATGATGCTGTTTACTCCCCAATATCCTCTTAACCAACCTCTGAGGCCGTCACAGAGGTTGTTCACCCAACTGTTCATTTTTTTGGCTCTCCCCAGACCACTGGCAAAGGTGGAGGGTTAGCGTCAGTATTTAAATCCAATTTTCATTGTCAACACCAGTGTTAATTTTGACAGCAAATTTTGATTCAGTTTTAATCATAGTCTTTTAACGAAAATGTAATTTAGTTTTAGTCATAATTTAGTCATCTGAATAGTTTTAGTTTTAGTCGACAAAATTATGGTAAGAATATAGTCGACTAAATCTACAGTAGATTTAGTCGACTATAATATAAAGGGTCTAAAATGTAAATGCTTTTTCTCAGTTCCCTTGAATTAGTCATTATACACACTTACACAAAATTAAACATTTTTTAAAAGTTATGGAATATTATTAATAATATTTACATTACTGTTTCACCTGCTTCCCACACACCCAGGGGTGAAAGTAAGCTGGTAAGGTCCGGTACTGCGTACCACTAAAAGATTCTGCTTCTCATTTCAAATTGTTTCTGAACTGTTCGTGCTATGCTGGAGCCTCTATTCTCTACTCTCTCCAAAAGATCGTAGCTTTCGTCAACTGAGAGCCACATCCCATAATCGGGACGGATGTAGTGCATTGTACAGGGCAGGCTAGACCTGCCTATTTTGATTACATCTCATTCAGCCAATCATGTAACTGGCTGCACCAAAATCAACCGAAAAGCCACGTGACACCCCCTGGTTATTATTGGCTCTGGAAAACCCGTTTCTTAATATGATTGGCCAAATACTGTGTCAGTCAAAATGGGAGGGTCTAGCATTCCATATAAAATGCACTACATCCCAGACAGGACGTGGCTAGTTAACGGGAAATGACAGGGGGTTTCCAGAGCAAATAATAACCAGAGGGCGTAGTTTTTTCAGGTGATTTTGGTTTGGCCAGTTAACAGGTTAAAACGTTCACTGCTACGTTTAATGTCGGTCTGCTTGTTACAAAATATCTCAAATAAAAGCAAAGAGAGATGCACTAATTGTGTTTCATGTTATTCTCCTCAATTTCAACAACACAGCACAGCTCAAAAACACTGCTTATGACCAGAGATTTCATTTACGCTAAACGAGAGCGCAATCAGCTCCAAAACATGGTGGTTGCCAAGAGGACTGAGGTTTGAGAAAGTTTGGGGGTTATTTCGTTCCAGAGGTTTTGTATTGGTGGACAGAACCAGAATGCGTGGAGGTGGTCATCAGTTGTGCTTGTGTACAGTGTGTGCAAACATCTCAGTTCCTTAACAACAAAAATATATTCCACACTGTCAATGATTCAAATTTCTGCCTTATTCAGGCAGCCTTATACAAGGCAGGATGCCTGGATAAGGCTTCCTGCCTTGCATCTTTTATTTATATATCCACAGGTTTCTGGAAGAGCACACGTAGGCTGCCATGACAGACTGCTACTTCCGCTGTTCCGTTTTATACTTCTGGTTACCCAAAGTCAGAGCCAGAGTTAATGACAAAATTCGGTTACTTTGTGCTGTAACAGGCGGCTTTATTAGTTGGAACATGAGCTCTGATTCAACTTGTGCTGTTGTCGGTTGTCACTACATCAGTCTGTACATTTTTTTCAAATTATTTTATTCTGTAAATTTTTTCTTTTCCCCCCAAATTATACTACCCAGTTACACATCCTATTACCGTATGTTTTCCTTATGTTTTAAGCTGTCATGTCTGGTAGATCTTGCAAGCAGAACTGTGATCTGAATGCATTGTTGTGCCAAACATATTTGCTATTTCAAGATGAGCTCTATAGGTTGTCAATAGGCTCTTCTTGTTGATGTTTTAACCCTTTATTTTATTTATCTGAGTTATTTTTAAGGGATTGTTATCAGTCCAGACTGTAAATTTGTGGCCTTTCAGCCAGTGGCTGAACTTGTCACAGATAGACCACTTCAAGGCCAGAAACTCCAACCTATGAGCTGGGTAGTTCTTTTGTGACTGGGACAAAGGCTTGCTGGCAAAAGCAATGGGCCTGGCGCGTGTCTCGCCCACCTGGACCTGAGACAGAACAGCACCTATGCCATCCAAAGATGCATCAGTGGACAGCACGAAAGGACGAGTGAAATCAGGGTGAGCCAAGACAACGCTTTGTGTCAGTGAGGACTTGAGGTGTTCAAATGCATGTTCTTGTTCCACTTTGCAGTCGGAGACATGTAATTTCCTGGCTGACAGTTTATTGTGTTGGTGTTTGCCTTTCCTTCTGCCACCCTTTAGCAGATCAAACAGCGGCTTGGCAATGGCAGAGTACCTGGGTACAAAATGTTGGTAGTAGTTGATCATCCCCAAAAAGGATCTTATCCGCTTCTGAGATGGAGTCACACCATCTGGTTCCATGAGTTGGGCAGCTGTCATTTTTGAGATGGTCTCAACCTTGCTGGGGTCTGTTGAAACACCATGTTCATCAACGATGTGGCCAAGAAACTTAACAGACCTCCTGAGGAAGAAACACTTTTTGGGGGCCAGTTTCAAATTGTGACTATGCAGCCTAGAAAACACCATTTCCAGACGTTGCAAGGCGGTCTCCTCATCAGGTGCAAACACCAACAGATCATCCAAATAGCAAAGTAGGCTTAGATAGTTTCTGGTCTCCAAATATGCTGGTCATCATGTGCATGAAACTCCCAGGACTGTTGCAGAGACCTTGCGGCAGACGATTGTATTCATATAAGCCCATAGGAGTGGTGAAGTCTGAATACTTCCTGTCATCCTCGTGTAGTGGCATGTTGTAGAACCCAGAGGTCAAATCCATTGTACTGAACAGACTGTTTCCTCCCAGTGCTGCCAGACAATCTGCCTGATGAGGAAGAGGATGGGCATCCCTCAGGGTTCTCTTGTTCAACCAGCGAAAGTCTGTACAGATGCGGAGATCTCCATTTTTTTTTCCACACCAGCACCAAAGGTGATGCGTATTTGCTTGTGGATTTTCTGATGATTTCCCTTTCTTCCATTTCACTCAGTACTTGGCGCAGCTTCTGGTACTGGCCAGGGGGCACTCGCGTGTATGGAAGCCGGAAAGGTCTGTTGTCAGAGAGGTTTATGCGGTGCACAAAACCCTTCGCTTCCCCACAGTCAAGATGGTGGCGGGAAAATAAACTCTCATACTGCAAAACAAGGTTAGCCATTCTAGTCCTGCAGTCCTCAGAAACTTCACAAGACTCGATATTGACATCACCGAGCCCAACTGATTTGAGCCTGTTTTTGGCCAAACTGGCATCTGCAGTGGGTGACCTGGCAGATTGAGGGCAACAAGCAAGTGGAACCTCTGAGCACTCAGCACCACCCATGTCCTCCAGGGCCACAACAGTGTAGACATCAGCTAGTTTTGCATTGCGTCTCAACAACACAGGTCTGTCAGACATATTAATGAGCTTAATGGGACCCACCTGTCTCCCCACAATGTAGTCACAATCTTTGCAACCAAAATACCTCTGGGTGCTGAGCGGGATGATGTGAGCTCCGTCATGATGGTGCTGCCTGGAGACACGGGAGTGTTTTTGGGCAGTTTCCCCCACACAAGATATTCTCGCCCAGGCTCAAGGCAAGTAGCTGAGTTACATCTCACAGTGCCGACCTTATGAGGAACATCTCCACCTTTCCAGGGATTGAGACCAGACAGCATGGATAGGAAGTGTTCAGTTTCTGGATCCCCAGATGGGCAGGGGGCAGACACTGTTTTCCAGTAAGACTCACAAAGCTCAGACTGATGTAGGATGTGTTTTATGACATTAGTGCCTAGTATCAAATCATCATGCTGGCCCAGAGCAACAAGTGTGGGGACCACCATTTTACAACCATACACTTCCATCTCCACATCAAAAGCACATTTAGGCTTAACACAGAGTCCACCACATCCAACTAGGACCACATCAACATCAATTAGCTTTTGTTCAGTTATTACACCAGCCTCTCTAAGCTTCATTTCAGCTGCCTCACTGATGCTGCAGGCCATCGAACCACTGTCCAACATTCCACCCATCTTAAATGTCCCATCCATGTTCACAGAAGTGTAGAAAAGACTGTCACTGCTGCCTACTTGGTGAACATTCTGATAAACAACAACTCCAGAGCCACTACAAGAATTTTTCTCTGATGTGTATAAAGTCTCAGCATCTGACATGTCATCAATGTGGGAGCTTGTGATGTGACCTGCACTGCCTCCCTCCGAATACAGGTCTGCTAGTTTCCCTCAGACTGGTGTTGGGAAGGCTTTTTTGCAGGGCAGTTCAGTTTAGTGTGGCCAGGAGCAAAACAGGCAAAACACAGTCTCTTAGACATGCAGTGCGAGGTCGTGGTGTGACTTCAGTCGTTACAGACTCTGCAACCTGTCTCTCTGGTGCGTTGCTCACGAGGTGCACGCTGGGACCTCCCACCCCGAGTAGGATGAAAAGTATCGCGCTGCTGCATTCTCTCCATCACTTGTTGAAACATGTCAACCATTCAAGCGAGAAGCCTCTCCTCTGACTGTTGAAGATGTTGCGTAACAACTGGAACAGTGTCTTGGCTCTGAGCATCCTGGGAACCACCTTGGAATGAGGCCAAAGCTGGAGATGAGCATGAAGAATGGTTTGCCCGATGTTGAGATTGGAGAAAGGAGGCTGAATATAATGAGCTGGGGGTGTTACAATGCTCATAAGCTGCCAGGCTAGGTGACGCTGGGCCGGGCTGCTCGAGGGTGATGGCAGGGACCTGGCTTCTTAGCTGTGGGGCATTAGTGGTTCTGCCAGCTGCCCTCAACTCTCTCTGGTAGTCATCAATCCTTAGCTGAACATCACGTGAAGTCCACTTGTGAATTGGTTTGCACTTCAAAATGCAGGATAACTCAGGATCAGGGCAGTGTTTGACAAACATGAGAGCTAATTCATCATTCATGCTCTCTGTCTGCTTCCCACGTTTACGCTGGCCATCAAGAGCTAGGTCTGCTGCCTTGTGTAGTCTTATCCAATAGTCAACAGGATTCTCCCTGTGTCTGGGCAGAGTGGCATAGAAGTCGGCGAGAGGAAGACATCAGGTGGCTTCACTGAAGTAATGGAGGAGAACGTTATATATCAGTTCAGGATTCTTCTTAACATCCAATGAAGGATCACTACGCAAAGCAATCTGTACCACATCCTTGGCTTTGCCCATTAAGTGGCACATGATCTCTTCTACTTGAACACTGGTAGGTATGCCTTGTTTTCTGAGGTGCATTTTAGTCAAGTCAATCCAGTCTCGGATTGAGCAGTTGTCAGTGTTGTCGCCTCTGTATGGCTGGAGTACCCTATCAGGTTTAACATGGACTGTCACATGAGGTAGGTCATGTCTGTTACTGTCACAGTATGAGTTCTGAGTGGCAAGGGTAGGCTCAGGTTCACTCTTTGTGTTTATAACACCAGCTGACATTAGTTTAGAAACAATTGACTCACCAATTTGTGCCCCTAACAGTCCAACCATGTCTGTAAGGTGATGGAGGGCATCAACATCGCTGCGGGGTGTGGAAGTAGGAGGATTCCCCCTCATGAACCCATCAATAGAGGTACAACCCTGGCTCTGACTTAGCCCTGATTCTGTGCAACCATCCTATGAGAGCTTTGAATGTCCCACATCCCCACTGTCAGCAGGATCATTGAACCATACACCCCTACCTTTAGGTAACTTAGGAGTAGCAAACCTATCCATTGCTAACACACTGGCTACCATTAACTACCAACTGTACCACAGGTGTATTCACAAATAGAGAGAAAAAAAAAACAAAGCAGAACAACAATCTAAACGGGAGCAAAAGTAAAAAAAAAATCACACACTATAAACCTTTTTTTTTTTTTTTTTTTTTTTTCTTTCTTCCACAAAATGATCTTGAAACGTCGATCAGGCCAGCTGCACAGCATCCACGGTGAAAAGCGTCAAGCTGATCTGTAGATCCAAAGGGTCACGGCACCAGTGTAACGGGATTGATGTGTGATCGTATAGGTTGCAGAAGAAGACAGCTCACTCAGATGATTTGGGATATTTATTTTCTGCAGAAGAGATTAAAACCACATTAATCCACTTCTGTCTGCCTTTTCCCATGCACTCTGCTCCCTCATGCAGCGCAGAACAACACTAACATATTTTCTTTCTTTTTAAATTCCAGTTTCAACAAATTTCCTCACGAAATGGAAGTAAATTAACATGAGGAGAAAAACGCCACCTAGTGGCCACAATAACATATAATGCGTGGGGGTGGGGGGGGCAGAGTTAAAGAAATGAGCAGAAATAAAACGTATAACTTAAAATAAAAGCACATACCTGCAGAAGAGATTAAAACCACATTAATCCACTTCTGTCTGCCTTTTCCCATGCACTCTGCTCCTAAACATGTAAACAAAAGCGGTATCTAAGCAACCTGTGCTGCATGAATACACACTGGACGGCGAACTAGCGGTCATGTTCGCGCAAAAAAAATTGACAGGAAAAACATCTATAAAACTTGTAACAGTGGTCTAAACAGCCCAGAACTGCCCCACAACATACAAATAAACAATGGTAAACAACATGTGCCAGAGGTTTTCCCATACATAACTACTTTCATGAAGAAAACAATGATAAGTCACAGCAGCAAATTTTCCCGCGACTTACCCTTAGCAGGGCAGAACAACACTGTGAGGGGAAGAGGGAGGGGGGAAGCTACACACGCTAGGAAGGGCTACGGAAGCCCAGGAGACACAAACAAGGCAGAGTGCAGGAAGGTATTACCCACAAGCAAAAATCAATAAAACAATGTTAAATTAAAAATAGCTCAGTGAGATAAAATTCACAAATACTCAACATAACATGAATTAGAAATAACAGTCCTGCTGCCCTGATTGGATCTTCTGTCAGGTGACACACCTGATGTTTCACCTGCTCATGGTAATAGCGTGTAAGCAGTAGGAAGATGTGGCTGTCTTTAGGCAAAAACTATAGGATGCTTTTCAGCTGCTGTCAGATTAGAATATTTCAATCTCCCACAACACAAATGAGGCCATTCTCCAAGATGGGATTTTCTGCAAAGGGCTGTTTTTGGATACTGTTCTGCTGGTTTGGAGGGCTGACAGTTCATCTGCAAATACTACTTTCTGCATAGCTTTAAAGATAACATCTTAAAGATAACATTGCTTGAGCTGTTTCCTTCACAGTTCGGGGCAACTCACATCTATGTCGTCCTTTGCACTGGTTACTTTGGGTTGAGGGTTGGTAGGCTCTTGCATTATGTACAAGAAATGCAATTCCTCTTACTAAGGAAGTTAAGGTGGAGAACCGCTGGAAACAATTACTGGTGATCACTGGTTCCTCCAGATAAGAATCACAAATCTGCACTTGAGGTCAGATTTCTGAATCTTTCTCGGGTTCGACTAGCTCAGAGGTCTCACATGCTTGAGTTCTTTCTGCAGATGGATGATGTAGGAAGGTTGGTCCAGTGAACCAAGAGTTTTGCACCAAGTGGGATGCTGGCAAGGATCTTGATGCATGATCTGCAGGGTTTTGTTCAGTACATACAT
The DNA here is from genome assembly GCF_007364275.1 of Archocentrus centrarchus. Lineage (NCBI taxonomy): Eukaryota > Metazoa > Chordata > Actinopteri > Cichliformes > Cichlidae > Archocentrus > Archocentrus centrarchus. The sequence continues at coordinate 426,291 of NW_022060291.1, forward strand.
AATTCCACAGTTCAGGTTTTGAGGACTGACGAATCCGTTGAACATGATTGTGGGCATAGGTATAAAATCGTTTTGTCTAATTATGAATGTAGCCAAGTACCATACTGCTATCTGTATAAAACTCTGTGGGATCCAGCTGTAGGTCTAACTCATCTTGAATTAGATCTGCCTTCTCCACGGCCAGCAGCACACAGTTCCAGTCTTGGAACAGTTGGCTTTAAAAGAGGTACCAGTTTAGCCTTGCCCATGATGAAGCCAACTTCTGACAGCCCATTTTCTTGAATCGCTCTCAGATACACCAACACCAATGGCCTTGGTTGACGCATCCGAGAACACACATAGACACTGCTTTAGTGAGCGAGGTTGCTATATATGAGCGTGGAACATGAAGTTGCTTTAGTTCTAGTGCTTTAGTTAGCTCTAATCCAGATTGCTTGACGAGTCTGAGATGCCGCTACGCACACACACTTCACGCCAGGGAAAGCAAGGGAGAGTAACAAGACCCGAAGCCCAGGTGAATTTATCCTGCAGGAGACGCCACCTCACAATTAGCTGCAGGTGTGCCACCACACAGTGTAACACAGAGAGAGAGAGAGAGAGAGAGAGAGAGAGAGAGAGAGAGAGAGAGAGAGAGCAAGTAAGTCTCTCTGGCCACACATGGAACGCCATAATCAAGTGGCTGGCATAGTATATAGGAACATCTGTGCCGAGTATGACCTGGAAGTCCTGAGGTCAAAATGGGATGCATCCCCAAAGGTGGTCGAGAATAACAGAGCTATACAAACTGGTGATGGCTAACCAACCAGACATAGTGGTGGACAAACAGAGGAAGAAAGCTGCAGTGATAGATGTTGCAATACCAAGTGATGGCAACATGTGGAAGAAGGAACATGAGATAAATACCAAGGGCTCAGAGAAAAGCTAGAAAGGATGTGGAAGCTGAAGGTAACAGTGGTCCCCGTGGCAATCAGAACACTCGGGGCTGTGACCCCCAAACTGGGAGAATGACTGAGAATGATTTCAAGAACAAAATCCGAGATCTCTGTCCAGAAGAGCATAGAACAGCTAAGATACTGCACAGGACCCTCAAGCTCCCAGGCCTCTGGTAGAGGACCCAAGCTTGGAGGACCAGGACTGCCCGCAGGGCAAGCTGGGACTTTTTTTGTTTGTTTGTTTTTAATAAAACAAACAAATGTATATATAAATTTAAAATCACATAAGTAAAACATTTGACAGCAGAGCTCTATAGGCCAACATTACTTGTTAAGTAATGGTTTACCTTAAAGATCACCTCAAACATGAGCACAATGCGTACACAGTTTGAAGTTCATAATTTCAACACAAGTTGAAATGGAGACTTGGTAAGGCTGCGTCCTGCTGCTACATCATCTTTAATCGATGATGTCATCTAAATTAACACTCTGCTCAAAAGAGCTCTCACTCTTTGTCAGCCTGGCTACGGTGCTGAAAACAAACCTGGGGTTGTTCTTATTTTAGAATAGAATAGAATAGAATGCCTTTATTGTCATTATACAGGATGTACAATGAGATTGGAGGGCCACTCCTGTTCAGTGCCATGTAACAGAAAATCAAACTCTCCAAAATGAAAATAAAAATATTATAAAAATATCATAATCTAGTATAATCAATATGATCAAGAGATATACAGAAAATAAACAATGTGTAAAATATACAAAAAATAGAATGTATAAAAATATATACATACATACCTACATTGGTGCATCTGTACATTGTAAGAAAGTAAATGCGTGTATACATATAATAATGAAGATGATGAATATTGCACTTGGTGAATGAATATTGCACTAGTGAATGAATACTGGATATTACACAATATAGGAATGTTAGATATTGTTCAGTATGAATAATATAATATTGCACAGAGATGTGGGTGTTGCACAGTTACAGTGGGTGAGTGTGTGAGTTCAGGGTGGTGATTGCTCTGGTGAAGAAACTGTTCCTGAGTCTGTTTGTTCTGGCTTTGATGCACCTGTAGCTCCTGCCAGAGGGCAGCAGGTCAAACAGGTCAAAGCCAGGGTGTGAGCTGTCCTTGATGATGTTCCTGGCTCTGCTGATGCAGCGGGAGGTGTAGATGTCCATCAGGGAGGGGAGAGGGCAGCCAACGATTCTTCTTCAACGATTTTCTTCAATTAATGATGAGTAAGATGTCCTAATTTTATGGAGGGCTTTTTTTAATAGAGCAACAAACTCTTTTTCCAGTCTAATTAAGTTTGTCTAATTAGTGAGACTCTAGACAGAAACTCTGAGTAAGGACCAGGTGGACAATAGAGAATAAATAAAAAACCTAAAAAAAAGTTTTCCAATTAAGGTGGACAAGACTAAGAATCAGATATTCAAAAGAATTAAAACTCTGTCTGGGACTTTGATTAATTAATAAGCTGGAATGGAAGATTGCTGCTAAAGGTGTGTGAGACTGGAACTCTGCTTCTTGGTCTCAACCCTGGGTAGTCACGTTTTGGGGTAGTTTAATAAATTTGGCCAGATTTCTAGAAATGAGAGCTGCTCCATCCAAAGTGGGATGGATGCCGTCTCTCCTAACAAGAACAGGTTTTCCCCAGAAACTTTGCCAATTATCTATGAAGATTTTCACTTGCAACATTGTAATGGAATGCCCTCTTGGCCAAGTCCCCTTGATAAAGAGATGGTAGCCCCTTAACTGGCAAGGGCCCGGTGACGGGCCGTTTGTAGTCCCTTTTATATGGCAGGCTAGACCCTCCCATTTTTATTGACACGTCATTCGGCCAATCATGTAACTGGCTGCACCAAATCACCTGACAAAGCTACGTGACGCCCTCTGAGTATTATTGGCTCTGGGAAACCCATTTCTTAACATGATTGGCCGAATGAGGTGTCAGTCAAAATGGGCGGGTCTAGCCTGCCATATAAATGCACTTCATTCGGCCCGCGGACCAGACGCAGCCGATTAATAGGCTATGAAATGGGTTTTTCAGAGCCAATAATGACCAGAAGGCGTTATGTAGTTTTTGTCAGGTGATTTTTTTGCTGCCAGTTAAGGGGTTAATCTCAACGGACTTCCAGATTAAATAAGGTAAAATTTTAAAAAACCCACATAATTTTTTGGACACCACTCAAGACAGCCAGCAATTCAAGGAGAACATGTGGCTAAACATGTCGCTCCTGGTCTTATTGGGGAGGGGCCCAGAGAAAACCAGAGTCTGACATTTTTTTGGCATTGTTACACACGATCCAGTATTAATTATAGCGACCTCCAATTGACTAACCACATAGGTGGGTGTCGTTACCTCCGGCGTTAATTATAATTTTACCAAATCTATGTATAGCCCTAAGGCCATTTCACATGCGTTGTGTAAAAATGACATGAAATTCCGAATCTTTCAGATGTGAACTACATACACACCGGACGTGTTGTGTTTTTGCGAATAAATCGTCCTCATAAAATGCACTATGAAAGAAATGAAGTCAACATCAAATGATGATGTAATGAGGTCCTGATGTTTCTAAACAAGAGAAGGAAGAAACAGATTCTGGGTTCATCCAACTCATAAGAAAGCGGCAGCAGGAGAGTGTCATGGTCACTTTCGCGCATATTTCAGTATATTGATTGGTCAGACCTGTTTGTTAGCTTGCGAAAGTCAGAAAACTTGAAAACGTAAATGCCGCAAATTCGTCCTGTGAAATGACGCGGTCGGTGTGAACGGCTGCATTAAGAACTGTGAGTCCGAAAAAAATTTTGAACGCACGAAACATTTGCACGGAATTTACGTGTCTGGTGTGTAAAGGCCTTAAGCCGGTACTTTCAGATTTCCTTCTATGTCCCCTGCTCTGGCCCCTGGAAGACATTCAACTAACCAGGGTTTGTTCTTTGGCGGGTGTGTTGCCGAGTGGGGAAAAAAAACAGAGACGTGAACGGGTTGGTGGTTTACCGAGGGCTTCTATTTAGGACTCACAGTCACCCAGCCGGCCTAATATCCCGGCTGCTCAGGATCTTCTGGGGGAGAGCTAACAGCGGCTAAGCTACCATGGTCCACATCAACTACGGGGGCCTGGCTAGCTACTGGATTTTTCAGGGTGCTGAGACGGGTCTCAAATTCACTGAGCCTGGTCTCCAAAGCTACAAACAGACATTTATTACAAGTAGTGTTACTGCTAGCGGAAGCCAAGGACTAACTAAACAGCTAACACACAAAGCAGGAAAGTGCAGGAGGGACAGAAAAAGACACCATGGTATTAGTGAGTTGGCTAAGCGTTAAGCTAATAGCTACACAAGCTAGCAAATCAATAAAGACATAATGAATCAATACAGTGAATATAATTTGCAGGTGATTTAGCAGAAAGTGTGCTTCAGATAAAGCATATGTAGCAATCAAACAGAGCGGCACCGAGACTACCAAAGCCCTGACTCTACTGGTGCAACCCTTAACTACAGTTATGCAGGAGTCCCGAATAAACAGGACAAGAGGTCAGTTTCAGAAAATATATAAGTCTTATTATTAAACAGGTTTGTAGTAAAATTAATCCATGAAAGGGAAAAGCCCCATCTCCAGGGGTACTAACAACTTGCATGAATACTTTCAGTGGTGCAACATGTCAGCCTGGTAGCAATCACCTGAAAACAACTCAATCCCACCAGCAGGTGACTTAAAGGTGCTTTAATGAACCAATCCACTGCAAATATGATCTCTTAATCACACGCACTTAGCACTTGGGGTTAGTCAGGCTGCTCTGAGTTGAGGGGCATTGCAGAAAAAACTTAGGATTGGGAACTCAAACATTCAGGAATCCATTATAATCTGCATAAACACCACTGTGTGCAGCAACTAGTGCAAGAAGTGATAAAATACCAAAGTGATCAATTTGCAAGCCACCTTTTTACTAGCTCATCAAGCCTTGCCAAGACCATTCTGGAAGGCACTGTACTGGGAGGGAGACGAAAAGGGAGGCAAAAGAAGTATTGAGTGAGTAATATCACTGAATGGACTGGTTTCTAGCTGAACAAGATACTATGAAGATCTAATAATCAAGAGGGATGGACACCAGTGGTTTCTGAATCTGCCAGGTTGGCCCTATGATCTTCAACAAGGCTAGGAGACTGATGATGAATTAAAACATGCAAATTACACAAACCTGAATATTCTGCCTTGTGAACTATTCATTGCAACTTCTGAAAAATTCTGAAGTTATAACCTTGAGATTAAATTGAATTTAACAAAGTGAATATAATGACCACATTCAGCATGTATTTGATGAACATCCAGACTTCTCAAATCTCCAATTGCATTGTACATTCTGTATAATGACAATGAAGGCATTCTATTCTAAATAAAGCATCAGGTTTTAGCAGCACAGCCAAACACTTCTCCCTGTATCTGCACTCTGTTCCCCATGAGATTTCAGATAATGAGGGTTTCATCTGTAAATAATGTTTTACCACTGTTGTTTGTTGTCATGTACTTTAGAACACCTTTTTTGTTTTCAGTGCAGACGCTGTGACTTATGTTCAGTACGTTTGCTGAGGAACATAACAGTAGCTTCACCTTTTTTCTGTTTCAGATGCCACGTCTGGGAATGTGATGATTAGATCAACTGCTGTTTCAGTTATTTTTGGAATTATTGGAATTATTGTTTAATTTGACTGCAAAGCTTGAGGTAAGTTTGAGTAGTGTGTCAGCTGTTAGACTTGTTAGTGTCTATTCATCCATTTTCTTCCGCTTATCTGGGGCGGGTCGCAAAGGCAGCAGCCTAAGTGAAGAAACCCAGATCTCCCTCTCCCCAGCCACCTCCTCCAGTTTATCCAAGGGTTCCCTTGGATAAGGAGGTTTTCCCAGGCCAGCTGAAAGATATAATCTCTCCAGCGTGTCCTAGGTCCTTCCAGTAGGACATGCCGAGAAAACATCACACCAAAGAGTTGCCCAGGAGGCATCCTAGTCAGATGCCCAGACCACCTCAACTGGTTCCTTTCAATGTGGAGGAGGCTCTACTCTGAGTCCCTCTTGGATGGCTACACTCCTCACCCTGTCTCTAAGGGAAAGACCAGCCACCCTTCAGAGCTAGCTCATTTCCGTTGCTTGTATCCGCAATCTCATTCATTCTGGCACTACCCAGAGTTAGTAACCCTTATTGCCAGCAGTGTGGACCAAGCTCTTGCTACTGCTGTACAGGGACTGAATGGCCCATGACAATGGGCCAGATACCCCATACTCCTTCAGCAACCCCCCACAGGATGCCCTGTGTGATGCAGTCGAATGCTCATGTAGACTGGATGGGCAAATTCCCACACAATTAAATTTCCTTTAGAGGATGAAGAGCTTCTCCAGCCTTCACAACTGACTGCATTGTTCCTCTTGAAACCGAGGTTCAACTAATGGACGGATCCTCCTTTCCAGCACCCTGGCATAGACCTTCTCAGGGAGGCTGAGCAGTGTGATCCCACAATAATTGGAGCACACCCTCTGGTCTCTCTTCTTAAAGATGTGGGACCACCACGCCGATCTGCCAATCCAGTGGCACTGCCCCAGATCTTCACGCAGTGTTAACCCAGACAGCACTACAAACTTATGGAAATCCTTATCTTCAAACATGGTGTTCATTATGGACAAACTAAGACAAGTTTGACAAATTAAGTCCAAAAACAGACCACCACTCGGGTTCAGATCAGGCACACCCCATCCAGGTCTCACTTCATTTCCCACATGAGCGTTGAAGTCTCCCAGTAAGACAGGTACTCTGTACCGGGTACTAGGATACATACCACAGACAGGCAGTGCATTGAGGTATGCCCGACTGTATCTACTCGGTATCTCTCAATGTCACGCTGTAGCTCAGGCTCCTTCCTCACCAGAGAGGTGACATTCCATGCCCCAAAAGTCGGCAAACGATAGCTGGGGATTGGTTCACCAGGACCGTTGCCCGACACACACTGCACCCAACCCCTACAGTGCCTCCTGCGGATGGTGGGCGTAAAGGAGGGCGTGCCCATGTCTCCTCTTCAAGACTACTCTAGACTACTCAGTCTGATTTTTTTTTTTGTCCTTGTTTAGTTGTCTAAGAAATTAGTTGCCAAGAACATCCCTAGTTACAATATAGTTGTAACAATGACATCAATGTGCAGAAACAGAGCAGGTAGGAGTGGCTGTCCCTGAAATGTCAGAACTATTGGAGAAAGGCAAACCAGAAAAAACTGGCATATTAACTATGTCACCCTGATAAAACGTGTAAGAGAAATTTTATATAATTTATACAGTCTGCAAATGACCAAGACAGATATGATTTTATAAACATAATTTTGTTTTCTTGTCTGCAGTTCTACAAGACACTGATATCTACCCAGTGTATTTCCAGGATTAAAATTGGCCACCTCAGTGTGAGTTTGTATTAGTGTGCATTTTTGTTAAGGATGTGTAACTATCCCCAGGTGTATTATTAAGAACATATTATTTCTTGAACAAATGTGATGAAACTGCAAAGAATTAAAATTGGTCAACTTGATGCAAGTTGCCTTATTTGTAATTTGAGTGAAACAATGAAAGTGACACAAAAAAGGGACCAAACTATAAGAAAATATAAGAAAGTGGTTTGACAGTGGTCTGCATTGTTTGTTCCAAGATGTTTTTTCACAGAGATGAGTATCAGATGACTTGCTGTAAAGTCATGTGAAACCCTTAAACAATTTCAGACTGATTCAACATCACAAACATTATTTATGCCACTTGTAGCTGGACCATGTCAGGATTAAAACAATAATAACTTGAAGGGCACTCAGAGAAAGCTTATTTTGATAAGGTCAGTGATCTGTTCTGCAGATGTTCTTTTAAAGAAATCCTGATATGCGTCAAAATGTAATTTAAAAAAAAATATATCCTTCCTATGCCCGTGCTCCAAGTCTCCACAAAATTTAATGACATTTGGTTTGGTAGGTTTGTGTTATCTGCTGACAGACAAACAAAAAGAGTGAGAACATTCAGAAATTCTGAGCCAAGGCTGAGAAACAAGATATTCTAAATCAGTGGCAGCTAGTGAAAACTGCTCTGAAAAACTGCTAAATATTTCTTCAAAAGTTAAGGTAATTTTAAAATAAAAATTTCATCTGTGATCTGAAGCAGTCACTTGTGTCACTTGAATTTTGAAAGAAAAAGTTGAAATCCCATGTTTCAGGCTGTCCGTAAATTACACCTGATGATCAGGCTGCAGCTCGCTGCCATCTCTGTATGATTGTGTACAGATGAATATCTGAAGGTAAACTGTGAAAATGCTAAATAAAAATGCTCTGTAATGGATGCTTCACAAATATCGACATTTTCCAGAGTGTAAAGGGTGTATGACGGGGGTGGGGTTTACAGCCAGCGTACGCTTTTCAAATAGTTAGAAAATGTTTGAGTGCTGCCGTCTGACCGCTGATGGCCGAGGCTTCCACACCACTGCACCATTGCATGGTCTGCAGCGATATGGCCTCAGGTCTGGCGGATCAGTTCAAAGGCCTCATTAAATTCTCTAAAATGACTCTATATTAGACAGGAACAAGCTGTGAGTGCAGCGCAGCAGGTGTGGAAAGCAGCCAAAGCCGCCGAAGATAAAACCAACAAGAAGTGGAAGCATTGTTCCAAAAATAGAAACCGTACGCAGTCAACCGCAGAAAACTATGATGGATTTTATTCTACATGTTCTTGGCCTGTTTTCATCTATGCTGGCCCAGATATTTGAGCATAATCTGGCAGTTGGTGGCCGGCACTGTTGCCAACTTTTGTGCAACAAAATTCGCTGTCGACTGTCTCAAAAGTCGCTAAAGGATGAATCAGGTCTGGGTGTGTGTGCTGACCCCCTCGGTGCCAAAGAGAGGTCCACGGTGCCACGAAGGGATGCAGTACGAGCACTGTGTGTACACAAAACATGGTGACAGCGGAGTTTTCAGGTTTCCGGTGTTGTGTCAAAAAACGATTTTTTTTTTTTTTTTTTTTATGTTTTTTTCTTTGCTTATATCGGTAAATGGGTACACAGGATTAATGAAGGGCTCATATATAAAATGAATGACTTGTTCTTACCCTCATTAATAAAGAATATATTGTAGCATCTGTTAAAACGTTGAAGAAGATGGCGAGAGACTGCCAGCAAAGGTTGTCCTTTTATTAACAATTAAATGGTTGCTGTGTGCCGCAACCACGCCAACAACAGCAACACCAAAACAGGACTCTCACTCTCCCTCGTGTGCACACACACGTTCCACATTCCGTACCAACAAAACAGTGGGAAATCAGAACATCTGCCCAGAACCATCTAACTTGAACAGAATTGCTACAATATGAAAGTCACTTTGCCAAAAACTGACTGCAGCTTCTACCATGTGATAGAAATGTTCTTTATGACTCAAAATGAATTGATATCATTCATAAGAGATGATGTTTGAGATATGCTTCACAGATTATTGGTCTGCAAGTCATTTACATCAACATAATAATTTTTTGGGCAAATACAGGAAATCCGACTATTCAGATGAAAAATCACTCCACTGCCACTCTGTACAGTGTGGAGGCTTGTACATTTACCGTACATTCAGTGCAGTACACATTCACTTTAAAATTCAAATCAGTTTATTGCACCCTATAAATTTTAATATATAGGTATATCTGTTAATTACAGGGTGTACCCTGTCTGAAAAAGAGTACGCTTTGTAAACTCTGGAAAATGTCGATATTTATGAATCGTCCCTAATTGAAATGCATGCAGCAGCTCACATTGTTTAAGCTTAATTAAACATGAGCACTTATAAAATACTGAGGTGAACATAATCCTTAACCTGCTCCTATTGAGTTTGAATGTGCCTTCTTTAGTATACACTTGTCCTTGGTATTATCATAAATAAGCCTGTAATGCTTTTTTAATTTTAATGGAACGAAGCCAGTGTGTCAGGTATGCTGTTGATAATTGATACTGGATTGTACAAAAATGTGTTAATGCTGTTAACTGATGATTTTACATTGTCATGTCATTTCACACTGCTTAAAGATTTCTGAGAGTCTGAGTAAAACATGAAAATAAATTACTGCAACTTTTTTAATGTTTTTGTCTTCAAACTTTTATAACGGAAAGCAGAATTTATTAAACTAAGGTCATAATTTAAGTTAATTTCTATTTCACAGCAGATAAACGTTTTGAATGTGGCAGCTATTTTATTTAAAACAGGACTTTTTAAATAAAGAATATCTAATATCAGAATATCTATTGTCTGATATTACAACAAAAATAAAGTGTGGGTGCCAGCATCAGTTGACACACTGAGTTGGGATGAGTGATTCTCTGCCAGAAGTCTGTAACTGTCCATTAGTGGTGTTTAAGTGATGTTACCTGCTCAGATGACTTCCGCAGAGACTGAGCTTCTCCTCCTGCTCATTTTGTCTGGAATGATGTTTGGACATGAAACCGGTAAGAAAATTCCTGACACCGAACTGGTTTCTGTGGGAATCAGCTGGAAACATGCGGGCTCTGAAACTGCGCAGTTTATCGGCACAGGGTGGGTAAAAGCAGCAGCTTACAGCATCAACATTCAGCTCAGTCTGAACCTTCATCCACACAGTATGAGTATTCTGTCCTGGCTGTTAAATTCATACAAAGCACTAACAGATAGCTAATGAGAGTAAATGAGGAGCGGGGCTTTCTTTCACGAAGCTTTAATTGCTGTACTGCCGCTTCATCCGCAATGTACTCAAGTCGTAAAAAGATGTATCTATTCCAAAGTTTTGAGCAAGAGAAACCACCGTGCTGTACACTTCACAATGAACAGTCAAGTGAACTGAAGGTGTCTCAGACAGAGAAATGCTTATAACGTGCAGTACCCAAAACAAACACTAGGTGTCATCGTAATGTCATGAAAATGCGGAAGTAAACAGAATTCTAAAACTTAAACATACAATGACTTATACAACTTGGAACACTCTCCGCCTGATATAATTGCTATTATATGACTGGTTCAATTAGAGCTGGTGTTTAAACAGTCGTCCTCATCATGAACCAGGACATTTATTGGTCAATTCGAGGATCAAACATCTGTTGTGAATTTTGCCGTTAAGCTCCTCGTTAGAGAACAGCAACTTGTGCAAAAAGTTCTGAAACATTTAACAGTTGGACATGTGCATTCAAAAGCTTAGAGAAGGTCACATTAAGTTCACCTGTAAAGGTTTGAATGCATTTTAGGCTCGTCCTGCAATTTCACCCAAAAGCCAAATATCCCTAACTTTTTGTGAGTAGTGTATTTGTTTTACTGAATCAGTTATCTTTGTCATTACTAGGAAAGAGCAAAACAACATCAGCAATAGGTCTCAAATACTCTTTCACGATCAGTGATGGTATAGTTACCTTGAAAAAGTAGTCCGATTACTGATTACTCCTTTAAAAAGTAACTTAGTTACCTTACTGATTACTTCATTTTAGAAGTAACTAAGTTAGATTACAAGTTACTTTATTAGTTACTTTTAACAGCGGCCGGTGTTGTGCCAAAAAGTGATCATCTGTCATAAAGTGATTCAGATGTTTCTGTGTGTTTTTATGTGTAATGTCTTTGCTTATATTGGTAAATAGAGTGCAGTCAGCATGATTTATGAAGGGCTTATATATAAAATGCAGAAATAACCTGTTTTTCAACAATCTTTAGGAGTCTGTGTTATTGTACCTACATTATAATCAATCCAGAGCTTTTTGGCCACTTCAAATATCTTTATTGATCTGTGATGTTATATTTGCTGTGATTTCTGGATGGGGCTATTATTGTAGCAAAAGTGTGTAGAGATTTGTGTGTGCGTAAGTGGATCTGTCTGTAACTGGATCCACGTGTATCGCGATCTGTATTTTGATCTGTCTGTAATCAGATTTGTAAATGTTCAAAGAAATCTGCAAAGTCTTAAAGTTTTTCTCAAGTCTCTGAAAACACGTACCTCAGGCCGCCAAGCTTTACAATTGGCTCTTTTTACACACGTGACTTTTGCTACACTTCTGCCGCCGCAGAATCTGTGACAGATTTGTCTGTAATCGAGGGCTCTTTGACCCTCAGCCAGGCTCACAGGCGGGTTGCGTTCAGGTCCGCTTGGACTTATTTCTCGCTCTAACAGCGTCACATTAGCCTGCTGGTAGCGGTGGCTGTGCCGATGCAAGGCTGGCTCAGATGGACACTTCACTGGATTCAGCACATGCTAACTGGAAGTACCTCTTTCTGTTTGTTCAGGAGCTTCATCAGCAGCTCGTATTGGAGCCCTGTGAAAAATCAAATGCAGCTGGAGTGGAGACTGTAACTGGAACAGCTGATCACTCAGCTGACGGTTCACCAGCCAACTGATGTCAGCTGAAGCAGTTAGCTAAAACTGACTGTGTGGGAGTCATTGGAGGATCTGATCAGTAGAGGCAGACTAGGATATGACTGATGGAAGAAAAGTACTCAAAGCTTTATCACACTGAAGGAATCATGAAACAAGAACACGCAGAATAACTGTGTATGAATGCCTGTGTGTCCAAAGCCCAGTCACAGTAAATACAGAGGGATGCTTCTCTGCAGCAGTCTGTGACCTCTGTCAGTACCGACTGCTCCATTTATTTATGGAAAATTATTAATAATACACTTAGACAATACTCCATTACAAGTAAGAGTCTGGCTTTAAGAAACTACTAAAGAATGCAGCATTATCAGCAAAGTTTCAAAAAATTTAAACTTTATTAGTACTTTAAGCATTTCCAGAGCAAATGCCATCTTCAAACCAAGCAGCTCCCACTGTGCAAACATCATTGTCATCAGGGAAAAAAGCATTTTATTATTGTAAATTCCTTTAAAACACACAATGTATAATTGGATTGGAGCATCCTTTAGTTATAGCAGTGACTGAATATGAAGTAAAAATATGAGCCTTGTTTTTGCATTTGTTGACCTAACCTGTAATTATCTGTTCCAAATCTCTTCAAGGTCTTTCTTGGTGAAAAAGAAGGTTTGCAGACCCAACATGTCTGTCATGAAGATCCTCCAGCTGCAGTTTGATCTCCTCCCTGCTCCTGCTGCTGTGCCTCCAAAAAGGAGGTGCAGGGGTCAGCATGATCCACTCACATACAGGCTCATGGAAACCTGCACTATACCATCATATCATGTAAAATGGTAAATAGACTAGTTACTTATATAATGCTTTTGTACTGTAGCTGAGCACTCAAAGCACTTTATGCAACAGCTGTATAAAACAGCAGGCCATAAGAACACAACTGTTAATGTTCAAGAACATGTCATAATCTTGTGTTTATTCATAAGTGTTCTACTGTGCAAAATATATGATGTGAACATGAACTTTACTGCTGCAGGTACACATGTAGAACCATCAGGTCATATATATTCAGATGTAAATAAAATGTAAAGGACATTTCTGAGGATATTCAAACCATTGTACTGCTTTATGTGACCTTAACACTGATTCCTTTTTCTATAGAAACTGCACATCCAGAAATTCAGTCCCTTGGAGTTCATGCTGACCTCAGCCCTGAGCTCCACATTTTTCAGCAGTCTTAAAAGGTTAAAGTCCTGAAGAAGTTTGAAGATTCACTTAAGTGTCCAAAATCAAACCCTGTGCTACAGGCAGTGACCCTGCCTGAGCTGGGCTAACAGTGAGGTGTTTAATGGTAAACAGTTTGATTTTTTTAAAAGCATGTCGAGGCCCCGCGAGTAGACTGCCTTCACCATCAGCTCCTTGGGGGGGGGGCTGCTCCTCAGAGGCTGTTATAAAGACAGTGCAGACCTCGGAGACAGATCCTCTGTACTCAGGCACGCAACTCTGAACATTTTAATTGTTACTCACACAAAATGCATAGAATGTGTCACGCCAGAAGGTAAACAAGGGGGCGGACCCAGAAGCAGACTCGGTAGACAGCGTTAACAAACACAAATCACTTTATTAATCACTAATCTTTACAAACTCTAAACTGAAAAAGGCCTCTTAGCAAAATGAGGTGAGCTGAAAACACTGGTAGTGAAACGAGGTGGACACAGGTATTTCACGGGCGGCTCGCAGGTGGATTCCAGGGCGGCGACTGGCAGGTAAGTTATGTCTAAACAGAGGGATAGGATGATTAATGTATGGGAAAGAGAAGGGACTGTTCAGAACTAACGCTGAGGAAGGAGATGATGATGATAAATGGCTTACTCGGGATTCACTGTGATAGAGTCCTCGAGGAAATGGTGGTGTGGACGGTGGTGTGCCAGAATGAATCCGAGGGGAGGCAGGCAGGCTGACGGCTGGAGAGTCCGTGGAGCGAGCAAAACCCTGGAGCGAGAATGTCAAAAGAGATACGTGACAAGCAGGTTCCTAAAGGAATACAAAACTTGAAACCAAATCCAAAGTCTCACGAATGGAGGCTGGAGGCTAGTTACCCAACTGCAACGTTAACACTCTGACGGAGACAGGAGGCTGGAGCTGGTCCTTAAAAATCGGAGGGATTGTTGATGAGCTCCAGGTGTGAAGGTCGCTGCAGAATTCACCTCCAGCTCCGCCCTGCAGGAGGAGGAACTCAGCCGCCCAGCCTACAAAGGAAAAAAGGAACACCCCACAGCCACACCATAACCACCTGATCCCTTACAGAATGAGGAACACCGGCAAATAAAGGAGCCACACAGGTTTAATATGCTCAGGCAGCACAGGTCTTAATGATGATGTTACATTTCTGGCCTCTAAACTCAAACTCAGCTGCCATCAGTGCAGCTCAGTGCTCTCCATCCTTGGTAAACACTGTAGACAGTAATGCTACTTTTACAAGGTGAGTCATTATTATTAGCTGTTAGAAATTCTTTATTAATCCATTGTTAAAGACAGTTGGTCAGTTTAGAAAAGTCACTCTTACATTATTATAAAATCACCCCAGCAGGGAAATAAAAAAATTCTTATAATGTTGCAAAACCTGGAATGATTAAAATACTCAAAGTTTTGCTGCAGATATTTTTTAATTTAACAAAGTGGGAAAATTACTTTGTTTACTTAGTCATTATTTTACAATAAAGGCACTGCTGCTGTTTCTGCTGTGGTGATGTGATGCAGACATTATTGAACAGCAGTGAACACATGGAGTCACAATGACATAAAATACAACTGTTGTTAACTTAAAAAACTATGTGATGATTTGGTGACATCATAGATCAACTTTGTGTAAACTGTAAACTGACTGCAGTGTAACAGTAAACTTAATAAATAAAAACTGGGATATATTTTTATTTTTCTGAAAACATCTCAGGCTGTAAATCTTTTTGTAAATGGGTCGCTCATTAAATGAGGACGTGAATGTTTTCTGACTGTTAAAGATCATGTCCATTATTATGCAGTGGTTTTTACTGAGCTGGTCCATTTTAAACTGGACAGCATGCAGCCCATTAACTAAATGACTTTGACACCTCTGTCTACATCAGAACTTAGAGATAATGTGTAAAATATAGTGCAGGTTTCCATGAGCCTGTATGTGAGTGGATCATGCTGACCCCTGCACCTCCTTTTTGGAGGCACAGCAGCAGGAGCAGGGAGGAGATCAAACTGCAGCTGGAGGATCTTCATGACAGACATGTTGGGTCTGCAAACCTTCTTTTTCACCAAGAAAGACCTTGAAGAGATTTGGAACAGATAATTACAGGTTAGGTCAACAAATGCAAAAACAAGGCTCATATTTTTACTTCATATTCAGTCACTGCTATAACTAAAGGATGCTCCAATCCAGTTCTACATTGTGTGTTTTAAAGGAATTTACAATAATAAAATGCTTTTTTTCCCTGATGACACTGACGTTTGCACAGTGGGAGCTTCTTGGTTTGAAGATGGCATTTGCTCTGGAAATGCTTAAAGTACTAATAAAGTTTACATTTTTTGAAACTTTGCTGATGATAACAGGCCACCAGCTCATTTAATTCTGACACTGCGGCTGTGCGTCGGCCCTCTAGTCTCCACAGTAATGCAATAGCACCCCCTATTGGTGACATACATTTTATGCCTCTTACTTAAAGAAATCAAGAATCAAGAATGCCTTTATTAGTCCCACAAATGGGGAAATTGCAGTTAACAGAACATCCATCCAAAACAAGCATAAACATAACACAGACAGGGGGGACAGATGTCTGAGGTCATGCAGCCGTTTCTCAACGGCGCTACCTTTAGCAGAAAGACAGAAAGAGATACACTGGGATAGTTAGGTTCAAAAAATCATCTCATACTGTGTTCATAAAGAACACCTTACGAGGTTCCAAAAAACACCTCAGCAAAAAGCATATTGCACATATAAAGCCGGGATAGCAGTATGGTGGGTAGGGTCAGGGTCAGGAGGGGATGCAGACGGAGACGAGAGGGTGGGGGCATTGTGGAGCCCAGATGCCAGCTCCTAGCCAAACAGTTCGCTGATAGTGATGGAAGTTCATCAGCGGCCTTGGTACACCAGATCCAGCTTCACAAATCATAGAGAGGGCTGAGGGGGAGGGCGGCCGTCACACATAGCTCTGGAGAGATATGATTGCCAGCCAAGGCCGGCTAGGGAGCCGAATTCTGATAATGCAGGTGTTGTTTTGGAACAGGCTGCTTGTTTTTTCAACAGCCTTCAGTCTCACTGGGAAACCATTCAATAAATCCAATAATCCAAATTCATTAGTTACCGTCCTCACTGTGCAGAACCGTACCTTATCTCCAGATCGAACCCCTCTCACCTGCTACTCCCCAAGTCTACGGCTCAGGTTCATCAGGCTTTGAGTCTGAGTCTGTACCATTCTGGTCAGCCCATCCACCTGGGTCGGCAGCCTCTGCAGATGTCGAACTGCCGTCCAGGTTTTCTTGATTTCTCGGTAAATCAGGTATCCTCCGAGCCCAAACAGAAAAGATACCGCTACCAGATAGCCAAATATGTAAGCGTCTTCCACGTCTTCCACCTCGAGGGCCGAGAAGCACACAGGTCTCCACGAGCTCCAAGAGTCGATGACGTATCCAACCGGGTCTGTTCCACTCGGACACGCAGGCTCCCCTTTCCCAGATCTCAGTGGAAAAAATTCGATCAATGGTCTTGAAGGCCCAGTTTGCCAAATCCATATTGCTCTCAATCTTATTCTTATTCGAACAGTGTGCAAGAGACGCTCTCACAGCAAGCAGCAAGCAGGAAAGATAGGGAGGGCAGGGAGAGAGATAGAATGCGACCGTCCCCGTCAGAGGCTGGAGCAAGAAATGCACAATAGTATATTAAGAAAAATGTGTGTGGAGGGGGTGGGGGCTGTTTTGACACAAAATTTGTTTCAATCCATTACACAAGGGTCTGAGTCTAAAGGCCGTTTCTACGGTAGCCCAGAGGTGTCAGGTCAAATACAAAAGCTGCAACACAAATACAAAACCCGCAACACCAATACAAATGCTGCAACGGATATAGAAAACCACAACAGAAGTGACACAACATGAGTTCTTTTTTGTTTGTTTTTCCAGAACTTTCAATAAAGACGGTAATTGTAATGAACAACTCAAGGAGTCTGTGGAGACGATTTAATAGAATATAGTTGAAGTTATAGCTTCCAATTCGGGAGTTTCTGAGCGATCAAATCTCCGTTTTTTGCACCGTTACGTCGCTAAGTTATCTGAAATTGCATCATTGTGTCGCAGAGAGAAGCCGGCTCCCACAGCCACCTTTCATCCCGAAGCCCTGCTGGGACTTCAACCTTTTCATGAACTTGACAGATTTCCTCAAGTAGCTCATGGCACCTGTGTGATAAAGAACGTCACCAAATTCATGAACTATTTCATCCGAAACTGCCGGTGATTTAAATCTTTGCCTCTTATAAAGTTCACTGTCTGTGTTGCGGTGCTTATGACACGTTCTGTCTTCAGGACTTTGCTGCGCACTTCCTGCTGTGTGACGCAGTGATGCACTGTCAGCTCACCTGTGCAGGTCTCCCTCTGCCTCTTCTCCCATATCGAACATAGCAGGCGAGGAAAATAAACACACGGTTTACCTCCGATGTTAGCAATCAGGTCCTTTGCATTGCTCCTGTTTTGAAAGATCCATTCTCCACTTTTCATTTGGCCTTTTTTTTTTTGCGGGTGGGGGGGGTTCAGGCTAGCTTAAATGTCACTGTAAAACATGATGATTGTTGTTTTTATCAGCTGATAACTGATAATTGTGTCATTGGCAACGGAAAATGAGTTTGTGCACAGGTCTTCGCCTGCGCGGCAGCTGTTCAGTGCATTGTGGGATTTGTAGTATACGGTGGGAGCGCAAGTTACCCGCTAGCCATTAATAATAGCGATATGAAATCATCTTGCGGACGTATAAAATTATATCGCGACCCAGATGTGGCCCGCGGACCCTGAGCCTGACACATGTGCTCTAGCTGCTGCGTCTCTGTCAGCAAGCAAAGCTTCTCTTCGTGTTGTTTCATTCAACGGGCACTGTTACTTATGTTGCAGGTTGCGTCACTTCAGTTGTGGTTTTCTATATCCGTTGTGGCTTTTGTATATGTGTTGTAGCTTTTGTATTTGTGTTGTAGCTTTTGTATTTGTGTTGTAGCTTTTGTATTTGTGTTGCGGCTTTTGTATTTGTGTTGTGGCTTTTGTATTTGACCTGACACCTCTGGGCCACCGTATGTTTCACACTGGATGCATTGCGTAAAAATGACATGAAATTCCAAATCTTTCGAATGCAAAGCTGTCATGTAACCTACATACACACTGGACGCATTGCGTTTGTGCGAATAAATCGCCCTCATAACGCACAGTGAAAAAAAAAATGCAGTCGACATCATTATATCATCAAAGGATGATATAATGCGGTCCTGATGTTTAACACAAACATCAGGACACTTAAATTCCGTGCTAATGTTTCGAATGTTTCGTGCATTAAAAACATTTTTCGGACTCGTCTGTTCTTATTGCAGCTGTTCACACAAACCACGTCATTTCACAGGATGAATTTGCGACATTTATTTTTTCTGATCAAGTTTGATTTTTCTGACTTTCGCAAGCGAACAAAATGGTCTGACCAATCAGAGCACTGCATTTAGCAAGATGTGAGGTCATAGCTCAAAAACGCGCAGCGATGTACTGAATATACAGTGATGTGGGAACAATAAAAGCATATCATCGTTTTATCTCAGACACACTGTTCTGAGTCAGTCGGCTCTCTGAAATTATTCTCTGCCTCCTCACATGTGATCGCAACTCTGCAAATAATCAAACTGCCCACTGATATCCTGAAATATGCGCAAAAGTGGCTGTGATGCAGATATCACTCCGGCATCCAAGCATGTAATTTGCGGGGGGGTTATAACCCCCCCCCAATAATCTGATCCAATCACTATAACCTCCCCCCCAATAAAGTCACATCATTTCAATTTACAAAAAACATCTTACATGAATAACATGTTAATTTTCTTTATTCATTATCAATTTTGGGTAAAATACTAGCATGTTTAATCATTTGGTAATGTAACCCCCCCCTACCCACAAAAACTTGGTATCACCCAACCCGCTTTCTCTACCAAGTGGCAGCGTTCACCATTTGCTTGTGGAAGCAACTGCTGCGAGTGGGTGTAGTTCGAAAAATTAAAAAGAGCGCCAAAAAGCGGACACCCAACAATTTTTCATTGTTGGTCGACAACACCCCGTTGTAAAAAGTGGAAAAATTAAAATGAGGTAAATGTATATGTATTGTTAGCTGATGATGTAGTAACTATGCCGCTGTGTATTAGACACACTGAATACCATTAAGGTATTTTAGCTCTGTTAGACCTGCTACTCCTAATCTGACAATGAGTCAAAAGAAAAAGAAGATAAAAGTGCGCACACGTGGCACAGTGACCGCACAAATAGAGGGTGATTGGCAATTTGTCCATTCTGGAGAAGTCCAGAAAGACTGTGCATCCAGGTCCATCGGCCTGCCTTGTTTATTACTCCACATGGAAAACTGATAACTTTAGGTGTGTCATATAAAAGATTCTAAAAGTGTAAAATATTTGTTACTGTTGGGAGAAATGTGAAAAATGTAAGCCTTTTCTTAGTTGTTGAAGGTGCAGAGTAAATACAAAGCAAGTTAAATAAATACATAGTAAAAGCATTACAATGTATTTCTAATACGCTTAACCCAAAATCTCCTGAATCCTTTTAGAAAACTAAATGATTTAATAAATAAATAAGTAGACAGACAGCTTAACGCCCCAATGTTGGAACCAAAGTTAAGCCCTTGCAGGCATCAAACCATAAAACTCTCCCTGCTGCTGCTTTCTTATGAGTTGGATGAACCCAGAATCTCTGTTTCTTCCTTATCTTGTTTAGAAACATCACAACCTCATTACATCATCGTTTGTCGACTTCATTTCTTTCACAGTGCATTTTATGTGGCTGATTTATTCACAAAATTGCAATACATCCAGTGTGTATGTACGTTACATGACAGGTTTGCATCCAAAAGATTCGGAATTTCGTGTCGTTTTTACGCAATGCATTCAGTGTGAAATGGCCTTAAGGGTTGCAAAAATGACCTCGCTACATGGGTGAGTGTGGCTAAGGCTCTCACGAGAGATTTCCAGCTTGAACATCATTGAAACCTGTGTGAACCTAAAGACTGGTGTGTCATTTTGGTGATCAGTGTGGTTACCTGAGGCCGAATCTCAACATCTAGGTCTGGGTCTGTGAGCTGAAAGCACTGCTCTTTGTTTCCTGCAGCATCTGGAAGTTGAAGAAAGGCAGGCTCTGAGAAATGGTAAATGGACTAGTTCTTATATAGCGCTTTTCTACTCAGATATGAGCACTCAAAGCGCTTACACAACACATTCACCCCATGCACACGCATTCATACAAGCACTTCCATGATTAATTAATTAAGCTAAGTGCTTTAATCGGCTAACATTCACTCACATTCATACTCCGACGGAACGGTCGGAGAGCAACTTGGGGTTAAGTATCTTGCCCAAGGATACATTGGCATGCAGCCTGCAGTAGCCAGGAATTGAACCACTGACCTTCCAATCAGTAGGTGACCTGCTCTTCCTACTGAGCTACAACCACCCAAAGAGAGAACCAGTTGGTGAGTAGCAAATGGGCTGGAGACACTGGTCTAGTGGCGTGATCAGCTGAGTTTTGGTCAGTCAGAACATATTGTCACTGATCAGGGGAGGTGGATTTTCATATGTGTGTAACTCTGTTTGCTACATGCATGTGAAACCTCCTGGTTGTGTTGTGAATGTAGCCCAGGACTACACAGCTGTCGATGTAGAACTTCACATGTAATTTGGTGTCCAGCTCTTCTTTTATGAGTTCCATGAGTTCAACAGCAAGCACAGATGCACACAGTTCCAATCGTGGGATTGTGTGAGCAGGGATAGGGGCAAGCTTGGACTTGCTCATCACGAACCCCACATGACACTGTCCTTTTATGTCAGTGACTCGAAAATAGGCCACAGCAGCTATGGCCAGAACAGATGCATCTGAGAAGACACAGAGCTCTATGTCTTGGGCTTCTGAGAGCGAGACTGGAACGTATGGACATGGAATGTGGAGGTGCTCAAGGTCTGCAAGTGACGTGGTTCATGCTTCCCACTCAGCTTTCTTTTCTGCAGGGAGAGGATCATCCCAGTTCTGTTGCAGAGAAGTGAAGTCTCTCATGACAGCTTTCCCTTGCGTGGTGACAGAAGAGACAAGTCCTAGAGGGTAATACAGGCAATTGACCTTTGAGAGTGTCCCTCAATGTGTAAATGGCCTATGTCTCTTGACACTCTGAATGTGAAATGGTCCATTTTTAGGTCCCAGCTAATGCCGAGGCTCCGCTGCAGAGGTAGTGAATCAGAGCTCAGGTCAAGGTCTTTGAGTTTGTTGGCCCTGTCTTCAGGGGGGAAGGCCTCCATAACTGGGTTACTCTTGGATGCCATTTTGTGAAGTTTCTTATTGGCTATTGACAACATTTGCTTTGTCCTTTTCAGGAGGTCAATGGCTTTGCTTTCCCAGGAAACAGAGGTAATCCCGTCATCCGCATAAAAGTTGCAGAGCACAAATTCTTTGGCATCTGCATATACACGTTGGGCTCTTTCACAATGTTCTGTGGGATAAACTTTCACCAGACATATTTTGGAGCATGACCTGGGCTGAAGAGAAGTACTGCATATTTCTGTGACAGCCAGTTGCTTATCATGACATTCTGAGCTGTATTCATTCTCTTCAGGCAGTGAAGCACCGATTACAGATTTCCTGCTCTTGTCGGAGACGGTCGCACTATCTCTCTCTCCCTGCCCTCCCCATCTCTCCGCTTGCTGCTTGCTGTGAGAGCGTCTTTTACACACTGTCCGAATAAGAACAAGATTGAACCATGGATCTGGCAAACTGGGCATTCTCCATCATTGATCGAATTTTTTCCAGTATGAGATCCGGGACAGGGGAGCCTGCGTGTCCGAGTGGAACAGACCCGGTTGGATACGTCATCGACTCTTGGAGCTCGTGGAGACCTGTGTGCTTCTCAGCCCTTGGAGTGGAAGACGTGGAAGACGCATATATATTCGGCTTTTTGGTAGCGGTATCTTCTCTGTTTGGGCTCGGTGGATACCTGCTTTACTGGCAAATTAAGAAAATCTGGACGGCGGTTCGACATCTGCAGAGGCTGGCGACCCAGGTGGAAGGGCTGAGCAGAGCCGTACAAACTCAGACTCAAAGCCTGGTGGACCTGAGCCGCAAGATTAGCGGGCTCGCAGGCGAGAGGGGTTAGATCAGGAGATATAGTTCGGTTCTGCACAGTGAGGACGGCAATCAACGAATTTGGAATATTGGATTTTTGAATGGTTTCCCAGTAAGACTGAAGGCTGTTGGAAAAACAAGCAGCCTGTTCCAAAACAACTTCTGTTATCAGGAATTCGGCTCCCCTGCCGGCCTTGGGTTGGCAACCATATCTCTCTCCAGGGCTCTGTGTGCGGCTGCTCTCTCCCCCACTCCGCGTTGTGATTTGTGAAGCTGGGTCTGGTGTACCATGGCCGCTGATGAAATTCCACCACTATCAGCGAACTGTTTTGGCTGGAACCTGGCATCTGGCTCCACAATGCCCCCACCTCTCGTCTCCGTCTGCATTCCCTCCTGACCTGACCTCACCTACCGCCGCTGTCCTTGCTTTACATGTGCAAATGCTTTGCTAAGGTGGTTTTTTTGGACCCTGGTATAGTGCTCTTTTTGAGCACTGTACCAGATGACTTTTTTTAACCTAACTTCCCCATGATGTGTTGTTTTCTCCTCCTGCCAAAGGTAGCGCTGCAAGTCGGCTGCATGACCCCAGGACACATATCCCCCCATGTGTGTTGTGTTTTGTGTATTCTTGGATGGTGTTCTGTAACTGCAATTTCCAATGTGTGAACTTGTTCACCCACATGGCAATAAACTTCATTCATTCATTCAGTTTTCTTTAAGAAAGGCGTTGCATTCATCGAGGAGCTTGTGCACAAAGGTTCAACACTTGAAGAGGGGATGGGGCTTATTATGGACGGGACAGTGTTTGTCTGGTTCATTAACTGGTTTTGCTGGAAAGCTCTTGGGGGAATTTTGAGCTGATGACACTTCAGTTTTCTTCACAAAGATGGGCAGTTTGTTGTTCACCTTGACTGCTCTGTCTGCTTACATGCTGTTTGAGCAGCTGGATGAGGAGAATACAAAACTGGGGTCATTTCAAGTCTTTACTTGATTGCAGACAAACTGCACAAAAAAGCCAAAAGGTGTAAAAAAAAAACTGAATTGTTTTTTTATATCTGGAGCCTTGTGTGACTCACTTTTCTTGAATGCTGTGGGGGAGTTTTTCCAATATGGGGTTTACACCCCAAGCAGTGTCGAAAAATGCAAGTCCGGGAGTTATTCAGTTCAATTCAATTCAGTTTTATTTATATAGCACCAAATCACAACAAACAGTCACCTCAAGACGCTTTGTATTGTGGGTAAAGACCCTACAATAATACAGAGAAAACCCAACAGTCAAAACGACCCCCTATGAGCAGCACTTGGTGACAGTGGGAAGGAAAAACTCCCTTTAAACAGGAAGAAACCTGCAGCAGAACCAGGCTCAGGGAGGGGGGGTCATCTGCTGAGGGGGGAGAGAGCCAGAGATTAATAATAACTAATGATTAAATGCAGAGCGGAGTATAAACAGAGTCAAAAGAGGTGAGTGAAAAGGTGAATGAAAAGAAACAGTGCATTATGTGAACCCCCCAGCAGACTAGGCCTATAGCAGCATAACTAAGGGATGGTTCAGGGTCACCTGATCCAGCCGTAACTATAAGCTTGATCATAAAGGAAAGTTTTAAGCCTAATCTTAAAAATAGAGAGGGTGTCTGTCTCCCGAATCCAAGCTGGAAGCTGGTTCCACAGAAGAGGGGCCTGAAAGCTGAAGGCTCTGCCTCCCATTCTACTCTTAAGTATCCTAGGAACCACAAGTAAGCCAGCAGTCTGAGAGCGAAGTGCTCTGTTGGGGTGATATGATACTATGAGGTCTTTGAGATAAGATGGTGCCTGATTATTCAAGACCTTGTATGTGAGGAGAAGAATTTTAAATTCTATTGTAGATTTAACAGGGAGCCAATGAAGAGAAACCAATATGGGAGAAATCTGCTCTCTCTTTCTAGTCCCTGTCAGTACTCTAGCTGCAGCATTTTGGATCAGCTGAAGGCTTTTCAGGGAGCTTTTAGGACAACCTGATAATAATGAATTACAATAATCCAGCCTAGAAGTAATAAATGCATGAATGAGCTTTTCAGCATCACTCTGAGAAAGGATGTTTCTAATTTTAGAAATATTGCACAAATGCAAAAAAACCGGTCCTACATATTTGTTTAATATGTGCATTGAAGGACATATCCTGGTCAAAAATGACTCCAAGATTTCTCACAGTGTTACTGGAGGCCAAAGTAATGCCATCCAGAGTAAGTATCTGGTTAGACACCATGTTTCTAAGATTTGTGGGGCCGAGAACAAGAACTTCAGTTTGATCTGAATTTAGAAGGCCTGTGGTACACAGCCAACTAATAAAGACTGATTGATCATTTTTAAGATAGAAGCATCAATAAATGGAAAGACTTGTTTGAACAGTCTAGTAGGAATGGGATCTAACAAACATGTTGCTGGTTTGGAGGAAGTAACTATTGAAGTTAACTCTGAAAGATCAACTGGAGCCAAAGAGTCTAAACAAATACCAGCAGTGCTGAAAGCAGCCGAACATGAAGAATAATCTTTGAGATGGTTATGAATAATTTTTTTCTCTAATGTCTAAAATTTTATTTGTAAAGAAATCCATGAAGTCACTACTAGTTAAAGTGAAAGGAATACTCGGCTCTACAGAGCTCTGACTCTTTGTCAGCCTGGCTACAGTGCTGAAAAGAAACCTGGGGTTGTTCTTATTTTCTTCAATTAATGATGAATAGTAAGATGTCCTAGCTTTACGGAGGGCTTTTTTATAGAGCAACAAACTCTTTTTCCAGGCTAAATGACCATCTTCTAAGTTATTTGTCATCAGAGACAAATCTGGCTTTACAAATTGAGTTATTTTTTTAAAAAAATCTAACACAGATGTTCTAAAAAGGAAATAAGAAAAAATTATTGGGACTGGCTCAGTGTTCCAGCTTGTTTAGGTCATTTTATGTTTAAGAAAATGCATATTGTAACGTTCCGTTATGTCACCCAAGCACCAGGCAGAGGTTTCGTTACTAACACCATTTAATCAGGCCGGACACACACAGAACAGCTCTCGCCGGATACAGCCAACTCTAACTCACACAAGAAAAAAAGAGACCTCCCTCCCAAGAGCGACCCCCCACATCTCCTTCCGGTTCAACCCCAAAACAACCTAACTTAAAGAGAACAATAACTGTGACACACATTTAGCAATAACGTCCATCATGGATCATTACACTGCTCCCCCAACAAAAAGTTCCTCGTCCTCGAGGGAAAAACACAGTCTCTGAGGCGGGGAGGCAGTTGACGTCGCCTCTTTGGCTTCCGAGGGGTGGCATGAACTACAGGAAACTGAGGGGGAGAACAAGGGGATGGGGAGGGAGCCATGTCCAGCTGGGAGTCCAGCTGAGCTGGAGTGTGGGGGATTTGCACGCATCCCTCAGAGAAAGGGGAAGGAGAACGACCCTTATAAGGGGCCATCCTGTCTCTGTGCAGGACCACTTTCCTGCCTCTAGGTGGTAACTGTACTCTATAAACCACTTCCCCAACTCGTTCCAGGACACTGCAGGATCCAACCCAGTTGCTGTCCAGTTTAGGACACCGTCCTTTTTTTCTCTTCGGGCTGTAGACCCACACCAGCTCTCCAGCACGGAAGTGCCTCCCTTTAGTAGTCAGGTCATAGTTTCTCTTTTGCCGCAGTCCCGCCTTTGCCAGCTGGTCCCGAGCATAGGAATGCGCCGACTCCAGTCGGTCCTGCAGCTTCCTGGCATAGCTTTGACCCGGTGGCGCATCCGGAGCATCAGGAGGTTTCCCAAAAGCCAGTTCAGCAGGGGTCCTTAGTTCTCTCCCTAACATGAGCAGGGCGGGTGTGCACTGGGTGGAGTCCTGGACGGCCGACCTGTAGGCCATTAGGATGAGTGGGAGGTGAGTGTCCCAGTCACGCTGGTGTTCTGACGTGATGATGGCTAACTGCTGGGCCAGTGTCCTATTAAACCTTTCCACCAGGCCATCACTCTGGGGGTGGAGTGGCGTGGTGCGGGTCTTCTGAATTCCAAGGCGTTCGCACATGGCAGCAAACACCCTGGACTCAAAGTTACGGCCTTGGTCACTGTGAAGAACCCCTGCCGTTCCAAATCTGCTGAGCATTCCCTCCACTAATGTGTCAGCCACTGTCTCCGCCTCCTGGTCCGGGATGGCGTATGCTTCCGGCCATTTGGTAAAATAGTCCATAGCAGCAACCACATAGCGGTTTCCCCTATCAGTCCGGGGAAATGGCCCCATGATGTCCACAGCCACTCGCTCCATCGGTGCACCTGCCGGTTGCTGTTGAAGTTGAGCACGGGACTGGTCCAGCGGACCTTTGTGGGCGGCACAGGAGTCACAGCTTCGGCAGAAGCCCTCCACATCTCTACGCTGCTGGCCCCAATAGTAACCCTGGCGCAGGCGGCGAAGGGTCTTTGACACGCCAAAGTGGCCAGCGCCTCTACTCCCATGGCAGGCTTCCAGCACCGCTGGCCTTAGCGACTTGGGTACCACAACTTGCCACCTTTCCTCACCTGTAGCAGGATCTTTCCAGCCGCGCTGCAGCACTCCCTTGTCCAACCTTAGAGCATTGAACTTGGCCCACAGCCCTTTGGTGGCGATAGAGAGCCCGGTAACCTCATCCCAGTTAGGTCGCTGCTCGTTCTCAAGCCATCGTAGTACTGGTAGCAGGTCGGTGTCTTGCTCCTGCTGGGCCCTCCATTCTGCCATGTCCACCACTAGGAGTGCCCTGCAGGAGAGCTGTGCAGGATTATCTGTTGCTGTGAGTTCCCTCTCCTTCTCCTCCCGCTTCCCACAATAGCGGCAGCCTGTCGCGGCACATGGGCGGCGGGATAGTGCATCCGCATTGGAGTGGTGTGCCCCTGCTCTGTGCTCCACAGTGAAATTAAAGGCCTGGATCACCTCCAGCCAACGAGCCACCTGCCCCTCTGGTTCTCTGAAAGACATAAGCCACTGGAGGGCGGCATGATCAGTCCTGATGATAAAAGGCGTGCCACATAGGTAGTACTTAAAGTGTCTCACTGCCATCACCACAGCCAGGAGCTCTCGCCGTGTGACACAATAGCGTCGCTCACTCTTATTCAGGACCCGGCTGAAGTATGCCACCACCTTCTCACCTTCAGGTCCGACCTGCGACAGCACGGCTCCCAGTCCCACACTACTTGCATCTGTGTCCAGGACAAATGGTAGTGCGGGGTCAGGTGGGGCAAGGATCGGAGACTCCGTCAGGGATCTGCGCAGGGTGTCGAATGCCTGCTGACAGTCTTGGGTCCAGCTGAAGTCGTGATCCTTCTGCAGCAGGCGAAAGAGTGGTGCAGCTATGGAGGAGAAGCCTTTTACAAACCTCCTGTAATATGACGCCAGTCCCAGGAAGCTTTTTAGTTGCACCTGGTCTGCGGGAGTGGGCCAGTCCCTAATGGTCTGCACTTTTTCCTCCAAAGTGCTGATGCCCTCCCGACCCAACTTGTGACCAAGGAACTCCACCTCCCTCCTCATGAAGTGACACTTGTCCGGGTGCAGCTTAAGGCCTGCGGCCCTTACTCTCTCCATTACCTGTCTCAGGGTATCCATGGTGGTTTCAAAAGAGGTCCCATGCACCAGGAGGTCGTCCAGGTAGACCAGACACTGCTGTCTTGGGACACCAGCCAGCACACCGTCCATAAGTCTCTCAAAGGTGGCTGGGGCGTTGCACAGGCCAAAGCTCAGGACTCTGAACTGCCACAGTCCCCTGTTCGTGCAAAAGGCCGTCTTTGGTCTAGAATCTGGGGACAGAGGCACCTGCCAGTAACCACTTCGCAGGTCCAGGGTGGAGAACCAGGAAGACCCTGTCACCAGGTCGAGAGACTCATCGATTCTGGGAAGGGGATAAGAGTCCTTTTTAGTAACTTTATTAAGTGGCCTGTAGTCCACGCAGAAGCGCATTCGTGGACTGTTCTTCTTGGGCACCATCACCACAGCAGATGCCCAGGGACTTTCAGATGGCTCTATGATGCCCATCTTTAGCATCTCACGCAGTTCTTGGTCAGCCGCCTCCTGATGAGCCAGAGGAAGGCGACGAGGACGCATTTTAACAGGACGAGCATCCCCAGTGTCAATAACGTGTTCCACCAAGTGTGTCAGGCCTACATCACACTCTGTGAGGGCAAAAATGTCTTTAAAGTCCAAGAGCACCTGCCATAGACTTCCTTGCTGCTGCTGAGTCAGGCCCTCACAGTTCCTGGACCAGACGTTTCTCACTGCTGACAGCCTCTCCTCTTCATCAGTTCGCTGTTCAACTAGTGGTAATACAGGGGACTCCGAGGTGCAAGCCGCTATTACAGCAGGGGATGGGTTTAAAGGTGGGGGTTTAAGCTGCACCCTCTCTCCTCCCGGGAGTAACAGACAGCCTTCCCCGAGGTCCAGCACACCATCAATGGCTCGTAAAAAGTCCAGCCCCAGGATGCAGGCATCCTGGACGTCAGCCACCCAGGCAGCAAAAGGCATGGTTAGGTCTCCAACCTTAAACTGAAACATCCCCCTCCCTTTTATGGGGGCCAGGTCACCAGTCACTGTCTTAAGCTGCACATTGGTTGTTTGCATGGCAGTCCCAGCTGGAATGATGTCAGGTCAGACCAGTGTTGTGTTGGACCCTGTGTCGAGGAGTGCTGTGCAGGATACCCCATCAACCACCACCGGAATGTGGCAAAAGTCACCAACTTGGGTCCAGCCTACAGTAATGACCATGCCAGGTGACAATGTGGGTGGTGTGGGGGTGTTGGTCACGACGGCCCGTGTACTCCCACCTACACGGGCCCCTGACCGTTTCCCTGCGCCGCTGCAAACCTGGGGCACTGCCTGATGAGATGTCCAGCTTGTCCACATCCCCAGCAGCTTTGTGGTCGGCGGCGTGTGCCAGCACGGGGAGAAGGTGACTGAAGAGCAGCCGCCTGGGTCATGCTGTGTGGTCCCCCCTGCCTCTCCGTCCGCTCAGCAGGTGCAGATGTTGCTCTGACCACTGGTGAATCCTCAGCCCCTCCAGGAGGTCCTGTCAGCATCTCCCTCTCCAACGCCAACTCCAGAGCTGCACTGAGTGTGGTTGGACGAGCAAGCTGTGTCTGAATACGGAGCTCTTTGGGACTGAGGGCCTGTAGGAACTGATCACGGGCGAGCTCTGTCTGCACTGCAAGGGGCATGTTGTCATAGGCCCGCCTGCAGAGGCACTCAATGTCATGGGCCAGGATACGCAGCGGTTCTCCAGGCAGTCTCCGTCTGTTGTGAAACTCTGACCTCAGTAGCACAGGCTGGTTATACTGCCCAAACCGTCTCTGGAGTGCCCCAACTAGAGCAGTATAGTCTCCCCTCTCTCTTTCACTCAGCAGCAGCAGGCATGCTGCTGCATCCTCACACAGGCACAGAGCTAATTGCAATGCTTTATGTTCGACAGACCAGCCAGCTGCAGCAGCTAATAGTTCAAACTGAGCAATAAACACTTCCCACGGCGTCTTACCGCTGAACTTGGGTGTCTTTATGTTTACCGTAGCCGGCTGTGCATGGGCGCTGCCATCATTGTTTACATCACATGACCTCCGCCCCGTCCCGCCGAAATGGCGCTCATGGCGCGAACGGCCCTCCAGCCGAGACAAACCTGGGGAGAACCCAGCCTCAGCAGCCAGCTGGAGCGCCGCTTCCCTCACGCTGCGAGCGGGTCGGATATCCATCTCCTGCTCCTCCTTCTTAACAGTGTTCCTCCGCATAATCGGGAGTTGTGTCCCTGAGCCGTGAGCAGAGCCGCTGGTAATAGATCCAGGCGTGGTAGTTCGTAGTTTAAGCTTCTGACACCAGTGTAACGTTCCGTTATGTCACCCAAGCACCAGGCAGAGGTTTCGTTACTAACACCATTTAATCAGGCCGGACACACACAGAACAGCTCTCGCCGGATACAGCCAACTCTAACTCACACAAGAAAAAAAGAGACCTCCCTCCCAAGAGCGACCCCCCACATCTCCTTCCGGTTCAACCCCAAAACAACCTAACTTAAAGAGAACAATAACTGTGACACACATTTAGCAATAACGTCCATCATGGATCATTACAATATTAAGTTTTAGAATTCTGTTTACTTCCGCATTTTCATGTAGTTACAATGACACCTAGTGTTTGTTTTGGGTACTGCATGTTAGAAGCATTTCTCTGTCTGAGACGCCTTCAGTTCACTTGACTGTTCATTGTGAAGTGTACAGCACAGTGGATTCTCTTGCTCCAAACCTTGGAATAGATACATCTTTTTACGACTTGAGTACATGATACGATAATAAATAGAATATTTTTTTCCATTAAGGCAGGGAAGTGGATGAACTGTTATGTTTCATTATGATCTGGACTTTAAACAATTATGAAATAATATCACTGAATGAAGACTGTACTGTTAGAAAATGCGCTCACTCTGTCTTGTGTGCACATCCTGTTCACTGGTGGTATTTTCATGCATTAAAGCACAACCACCAGGCTGTGGCATGATTAGCTCAGTTCATTGTTTTTCTCCAGAATCTGCCCTCAGAGCTTTACAAAAAAAAAAATTTGGTGAGAGAAGTGACACTTCTGCAGCCTGCAGGAGTCACCGGTGCTGCCTGAGTTCAGTCTGAGGATTTCTCTTATGAATCCAACAGCTTTTTGCTGCTAATGCGGTTATACCCAGCACAAAATAAATGTATCATTAAAAATAGGTTACCTTGCAGAAGGGTTTGAAAACGTGACGGAACAGATCGACCTCACAGTGGAAAGCAAACGATGCCTTTCAGTGTATTAATCTCCAGAACAGCAGCTGACAGTGATATGAGATGCATGATAACACAAACACACATTAACACATAGATATAGTGATGCAGAGAGTGTGTACATATACACACAACCCTCTGTAAGCCCCACTAACACACACATTACTGCCAGATGTGACAGACCTAAACAGGTCGATGTAAAATGTCCATCAGCTGGAGGGGGGGTCAGAGAGGAAGTGACAGAGTGGGTCAGAGAGGGGAATTAAGATGGAGTGAGAGTGAAATAACCAATTATGCAAAGGCCGAAGAACACTGTGTTAAAAAATTTAAATGGAAGGTCTATAATTTATGATAATTAATGTTAATTCTGACCCCTTCTTACAGGCTGCTCTCCTACGCACTCGTTCACGCTCTCCTCAACACTGATAACTCCATCTGCTGCAACTCAGGAGTGAGACATGCATCAACTTTTGCTGTCAGTCACATTCACTGGCCCACTACACCAGCTTCATGTGTGGAACGAGGAAAAGAAAGTGTAATAAAAACTTAACAAAGATACCATTTAAGAAATATATTCAACAACCAACTGCAGGAAGAAGAGTCTCTGCTGGGCCTTCTTCACCACTTCTCTGGTGTTTACTACCCATGTCAGGTCCCTTGAGAGGTGAACACCAAGGTACTTGAAGCTCCTCACCTGTTCCACCTTTTCCCCAGCATCACCAGACTGGTGTGTACTGTGTCCTTATGCTTTCTGAAGTCAATGACAAGCTCCTTTGTCTTGTTGATGTTGATGAACAAGTCATTATTCTGGCAGCAGGATGTGAGGGCCTGGACCTCCTGTCTGTAAGCTGCCTCATCATTATTGGTTATCAATCCCACCACAGCTGTGTCATCTGCAAACTTGAATGTGTAGTTGGTGTCACAGATTGGGGTACAGTTGTGTGTGAAAAGTGAGTATGGGAGTGGACTGAGAACACAGCCTTGGGGTTGTCGGTGTTGAGGATGACGTTACATGAGTAGAGGTCTCCAAGACTCACTTGCATGTGATCTGTTGGAGAGGAAATCCTTAATCCAGCTGCAGAAGTGGTGGTCCAGGCCCAGTGTCAGCAATTTATCAAGCATCTTGCCCAGGTTGACAGTGTTAAAGGCCAAGCTGGAGTCAACAAACAGTATCATCACGAGTGCTGGGGTTCTCCAGGTCTGATGACCTGACATGGACAACCAACACCATCTCCCTTGTTAAGAAAGCACAGCAACGCCTCCACTTCTTACACAGGATGAGGAGAGCCCCCCCCCCCCCCCCCCCCCCCCCAATGGGAGCCACCCGGCGACCCAAACTTCTCAGGATGGAGACGGCGAAAATCACGGACCAACCGCCCATCCAGGATGTCAGACCGCGCCACCCAAGACCGTTCCTCCGGGCCGTAGCCCTCCCAGTCGACCAAAAACTGAAAACCACGCCCCAGCGACGAACGTCCATAATGCGGGACACAGAGTAGGCAGGCAGACCGGCAATGAGCCGGGCGGGAGGCGGGGGCCCGGAAGGCGGGCACAGAGGACTGGAGACCACAGGTTTCACTTGGGAGACATGAAACACGTTATGGATGCGCATATTACGAGGCAACTTGAGGCAGACAGAGACAGGATTGACCACAGAGTGGACCACAAAGGGGCCGATGTAGGTAGGCGATAGCTTCCTAGACTCAGAATGGAGAGGCACATATTTAGTGGAAAGCCAAACTTTCTGACCAGGGAGGTAGTCTGGCGCTGGGACTCTGTGTCGATCAGCCAGGAGCTTGTTCTGCGCTTTGGTCCGTAACAGTGATGCTCAGGTGGTCCGCCATATCCGCCGACAGCGGCGGAGGTGATGCTGGACAGAGGGAACAGTGAGAACGCCCTCCACAGCAGGCAAGAGCGGTGGTTGGAAACCCAAAGACACCTCGAAGGGGGAGACTCCTGTAGCACCAGAGGTCAAGGAATTATGTGCATATTCCACCCATGCAAGCTGGGAGCTCCAAGTGGATTGATTCAACGATACCACACAGCGAAGGGCAGCCTCCAGCTCCTGATTGGCTCGTTCTGCTTGCCCGTTAGTCTGTGGATGAAATCCAGAAGAAAGGCTCACCTGAGCTCCGAGAGAGGTACAAAATTCCTTCCAGACACGAGAGGTGAACTGGGGACCACGATCGGAGACGATGTCCTCTGGGATTCCGTGCAGCCGAAAAACATGGTCTGTTAACAACTGAGCCGTTTCCAAGGCAGAGGGTAATTTTGGTAGGGCGACGAAGTGGGCGGCCTTGGAAAAACGGTCGATTAGGGTGAGGATAACTGTTGTCCATTTGATGGTGGGAGACCCGTGACAAAATCCAAGGAGATATGGGACCAGGGACGGCCGGGCGTGGGTAGTGGTCTCAGTAGGCCAGAGGAAGGTGAGCTCGAGGACTTGTTTAGTGCACAGATACTACAGGCAGAGACATATTCTCGGGTGTCCTTGACCAGAGATGGCCACCAAAACAATCTTTGAAGAAATGAAGTGGTGCGTTGGATACCAGGGTGACAAGTAAACTTAGCTGTGTGTGCCCATTGTAACACTCGTGCTCTCACTTGGCTAGGAACATACAGATGATTGGGGGGTCCGTTGCCTGGATCTGGTTCGTCCTGCTGAGCGGTGCGGACGAGGGACTCAATCTCCCAAGAAATGGCTCCAATGGTGCAGGAAGCAGGCAGAATGGGGTCTGAGCAAGTGGGTTTCTCAGAAGAGGAGTATTGGCGAAAGAGAGCATCCGGCTTGATATTGCGAGATCCCGGCCTGTAGGAGATGGAGAAGACAAAACGAGCAAAGAAAAGCACCCACCTGGCCTGACGAGCGTTGAGACGCTTAGCCGTCTGGAGATAAGCCAGGTTCTTGTGGTCGGTCCACACGATGAAAGGATGTTCGGCTCCCTCCAGCCAGTGCCTCCCCTCCTCTAGTGCCAGCTTGATTGCCAACAACTCTCGGTCTCCCACATGGTAATTGCGTTCAGGAAGAGAGAGACAGCGAGAAAAATAAGCACAAGGTTGCAGTTTACCTCCTGATTGCTGGGAGAGGACCGCCCCGACTCCAGAATCTGAGGCATCCATCTCGACAATGAATTGCTTGGAGAGGTCCAGTTGGATCAGGACAGGAGCAGAAGAGAAGCATTCCTTGAGCGTCTGGAAGGCCCTCTCAGCAGTCTGGTTCCACTGAAAGGGAAGCTTAGGAGAGGTCAGAGAGGTAAGTGGGAAAGCAATCTTGCTAAAGTTCCGGATGAAGCGGCGATAAAAGTTTGCGAAACCCAAAAACCTTTGAAGCTGCTTTCTGTCTCTGGGTTCAGGCCAGTTAACCACTGCCTGGACCTTTGCAGGATCCGCCCTCATTTGTCCCTTCTCAGTGACGAACCCCAGGAATGGAACTGACGTGACATGAAAATCACATTTTTCACTTTTGACATACAGTTTATTTTCCAAGAGATGTTGAAGGACCTGACGGACATGAGATTCATGCTCAGATTGAGATTTGGAGTAGATCAGGATGTCATCCAGGTAAACAAAGACAAACCTGTTGATAAAGTCGAGTAACACGTCGTTTACCAAGGCTTGGAAGACAGCAGGGGCGTTAGTTAACCCGAACGGCATAACTAAGTACTCAAAATGCCCCAGGGGGGTCTTGAAAGCCGTCTTCCACTCATCCCCCTCTCTGATCCTAACCAAATGATAGGCGTTGCGAAGATCCAATTTAGTGAAGATTGAGGTGCCGTGGAGTAGCTCAAAAGCAGATGACAACAAGGGCAGCGGGTATTTATTTTATTTAAACCCCGAAAGTCAATGCAGGGACGCAATGTCTTGTCCTTCTTCTCTACAAAGAAAAATCCAGCACCTAAGGGAGAGGAGGAGGGCCTAATAAGGCCAGCGGCCAAAGAGTCCGTGATATATTTTTCCATTGCCTCCCGCTCAGGTTTGGACAGGCTATAGAGACGACTGGTAGGCAGGGGAGCTCCCGGGAGAAGATCAATGGAACAATCATATGGACGGTGAGGAGGCAGAGAAAGAGCGAGATCTTTGCTGAACACAGTAGCTAAATCATGATACACAGAGGGGACAGATGTCAAGTTAGGGGATACAGGATGGGGAGCTAAGCACTTCACTTGAGGTATGGCAGACCTTAAACAATGCTGGTGGCACCAGGGACTCCACCCAGAGATGTTGTTGTGAGACCAGTTGATGTGAGGGTTATGCAGCTTCAGCCAGGGGTAACCAAGCACAAGGGGAGTGTGAGGAGACTCAAACAAATAAAGGGTGATCAGTTTTGAATGATTACCAGAGAGAGTTAATGATACTAACTGCGTTTTATGAGTTATGTCGGGGAGCGGTGTGTCATTTAGAGCTGTGACCTGAAGGGGTTCAGGCAAGGTAATCAAAGGTAATTCCAGGTGTTTTGCCAGAGTTTTGTCAACAAAATTTTGTTCAGCACCAGAGTCAATAAGAGCCTGAACCGGATGACTGAAGTGTGATATGTTTATTTTTGCAGGAATCAGCAACCTGGGTAGGGAGGAGTCTGTTTAATTTGCCCGCCAGTATCCCCACTTTTACTGATGGGCCCGGTCTTTTGGCCGAACCGGGCAGGTGTTAATAAAGTGTCCTTTAAGCGCTTTGAGTGCTCTGATTGAGTAGAAAAGTGCTATATAAGAACTAGTCCATTTACCATTTACTTTCTTGCCGCAGTAAAGACACTCACCTTAGGCCAACCTTCTTCTCCGTTCTGCTAGAGACAAACAGGCTCGACCCAGCTGCGTAAGTTGCTCGTCGGGATCGCCAAACGCACCGTCCTCACCTCCATCCGCTACTGGGATCATCTTGCCCACAACAGGAAGTGAGGGAGGTGAAGCATGATGGGAACTGTAGTCCCTTGGGCGCCGCCGTTCCCGCATGTGATCGTCTAGGCGAATACAAAGAGAAATAACGGTATCCAACGACTCAGGGAGCTCTTTAGTGGCAAGTTCATATCTCAGCTCCTCATTTAAACAGTTCAGAAACACACCTCGAAGGGCCTTTTTCTCCCACCTGGTCTCCTCTGCCAGAATGCGGAAATCAATAGAGAAGTCAGCAACACTTCTCTTGCCCTGCCGTAGAGTGATTAGTTTCTGCGCCGCCATATCTGCTCTGATGCTTTTGTCAAAAACACTCTTGAATTTAGCCAAAAAGTTGGAAAAGGAGAGGTCTGCATTTGCCCTTAACGCTGCCTGTGTCCAGTTCAGAGCCCTGCCCCTTAACAAGTTCACCAAGAATCCAATCTTAGCATCGTCGGTAACGAAAGTCTTTTTCTGTTGCTGAAAAACAAGGAAGCACTGGGTGAGGAATCCACTGCATTTATCTAACTCACCGGAGAAAACCTCGGGAGTAGGCAAGGGTCTCTCAGAGGGCTCTGGGGCTTGGCAGGGTCCGGAGGCATCAGGCTGTGGTAGAGAGGACAGAGGTGGAGGATGATTAGATAGGGCTGGGTGACGGTTGCTTCCAACATACCTCTCAGGTCCGCCAATTGTTGGGTGACGGCTCCCAGCTGGCTGGTTACCAGACGTAACATGTGATCGTGTCTTTGTAGCGTCTCTTCCTGTATGGCCAGAGAACGGCTTACTGGATCCGAGTCTGCAGAGTCCATCTTTTGGCTGGATCATTCTGTCATGAGGACGAGGTGGGTGGACTCAACAACGCAGACTCCGGAGGAAGGTAAAAGGTGGTTTATTTGGCAACAATAGTAACACCGGAATAATGCAAGGAATCTGGGGCTAGGGGCTGCGGGGCTTCCAGTGGGGGTCCGAATGTCTTCCTCGGGTCTAATCTCCTTGACACGGGTCTCTCCCTCTGCTCACAGTTTGCTTGTTCAGTCAACGATCCAGTGAAAACTAGATGGCCACATCAGGAACAGGTGTGCGACAGCCTCCTGCAGCAGCTGGTTTGGTGGGAGGAGACTCAGGCTGGCCAAGCCCAGTCAGCAACGAGAGAGAGCGAGAGAGAGACAGAGAGGGACAGAGAGACAAAAAGAGGCAGAGAGAAAGATCCCCCACAGAACCACCCCAGGACTACCAGGGACCATGACATTACCATTACTTTTTTGACCAGCGCAGTGAGCACACACATTCACACACGCAAACAGTTGCGGCGCTCCCAGCTCAAACTACTGGAGCGGAAAAAATGATTTCAATCCACAAGGCTTTTAAATAAAATAATGAAAACAAAGGTCATTTTATCTATAATTTCAGTTCGTTGTAATTATTTTCTAAACTCACAATACAGTTTTAGTTAGTAATCGTTTTTTCATTTTAATTATTGTAATTATTTATTTCAGTTAATGAGAATGTTTTTTCAATTTCAGTTTTCTTTATTTCATTTTCATTAATTATAATAACCTTGTTGCACACACTGTGCACTTCACACAACTGATGACCACCTCCATGCATTCTGGCTCTGTCCACCAATACAAAACTTCTGGAAATAAATAATGACCAATCTTTTTTGTTTTGATTTTGTTTGAATTAAAAATTTGACAGTTAAGTTGTTTTTACGGTTTTTATTTAAAAGTCTGTACATGATAAGTTATTTATTGTTCATCCTGTCCCAGTGCAAGGGGAGGTTTTTAACGTCTGTGCACCACCTGTGTAAAATGACGCAGTCCATTAAATCGAACACACCTGTTTTAGAGGTATTTTTGAGCTGTGCTGTCCTGTTGAAATTGAGCAGAATAACATTAAACACAATTAATTAATCTCTCTTTGCATTTAATTGGGATACTTTGTAACAAGCAGACCATCTTTAAACGTATCGGTGAACATTTTAAAGGCTGACTGTTGACGAAAGCCTCGAGCTCCGAAGGGGAGAGAAGCTAGAGAATTGAGGCTCCAGCATATCGCGAACAGTTCAGAAACAATTTGAAATGCGAAAAAAAAAAAACTATTTATTAACTGATTAAGTCGTGTTTTAGACTGCTTATTGCTAGCAGATCTATTCTGACCCAAAGTGCAGCCGTGACCGGTTCTGAATGACGGCTTTACAGCAGACAGCCGCTCTGCTCTTCCCGGTACTGCGTATGGGCACAGAATTTTTTAGTGGTACGCAGTACCGGACTTACTTTCACCCCTGGTTATAAGTGAGCGTCACTCCTGACTCATCATTAGTCAACAAGCAGGGACACGGTCATCAAAGGGCGCTTCAACTCAAACCGTGATCTTTTCCTAACCCAAACCAGGTAGTTGTTAATAACTACACCTTGATGAATGTGGGTGAGGTGGGGTGGGGTGAATGTGTTGCTGATGCAGGTGAGAGGATGATGAAAAATGATTAAGCATTTCTTAGGTCTACAAAACATTTACATTTATTTCAATGTTTGATCTTTACACACATTTAGTATCAAGTATGTTCAGCTGAGTTCTGATATCAAAACTTGTTGAGTTGTATTCAGGTTTAAGTTGATTACCCACTGATCAGTATTCTTCTTCTTCTTCCCTTTTAAAGGTTGCATTCAAATTTTGCTAGCATAGCATGGGCACATGCTGAGAGCCCTTCTAGGTATCCAGATAAAATGCTCCTAGGACAGGGATCCTGAAATCCAGGCTTTGAGGGCCAGTGTCCTGCAGGTTTTAGATGTGTCCCTGATCCAACACGCCTTTATTTATTTTTTCTGCCACTGTGAGTCAGTAACCTTCTATTCAGCACCACCAGACAGAAACAGAACTGTCACAATAAAACATTTCTCAGCCAATATGCACAGTACTGCCCTCATCACATGCAGTGAATGCATCTAGACAGTCAGCTAAACTTTTCCTGAATATCAAGACTCTGAGTAAAGTTGCTTTCTTGTCCACAGGTTTATTGACACAAGGAAGTGTGAAACTAAAACACACAATAGGATACATCACTTATTCAGTCCTTGCTTTTCTTTTCTAACATGTACACATACGATTAATGTAAATAAATTAAACGATACTCCACATGAATTAGCTTCTTGTTCTTAACTGTTGCTGTTCTACACAATCTTAACTTCAGCCGATAATATGTAATGATTTCCTGTGTATATATGACGATGAACTAGCGTATTTATCGCAGCAGCTTGGTCTGATGATGAATCAACAGCAATACTATGACCTTGCATAGAACATTCACAAATACTTTAGTTCAAACTTAACAAACCAGAAATTCTATGAACATAATAATCTACAACAAAATACCAAACATAACACATCCGCGATGCTACGTTCAGAGCCAAGATGTATGCAGCTGTTACTGGATTGACTGAACACATGGATAACACTCCTCTTGACCTACTTCCTGGTTGAAGTCACATGACACGTAGTTGGGCTGTACCTCTTAAAGGGACAGTCACATATACAGATACACCCACTAAAAACACTAAACAGCACACTCCCCACCTAGAGTGATATCACGCCACTGCTAGATTACAACAGTCCTTAGCCATCTGGATAGAAGAGAAGCACTATCTCAGTGACAGGCCTGAGAAAGACTGAAGAACCTCCTGCTTTGCAGACCGTCACCTCAACTTTTGGCACTTTGTCATCTTTGCTCGGGAAAGTCTGTGTCACAAGTCCAAGAGGCCATTCGTTTTTTGGCGATTGAATGTTCTTGAGGAGTATGACACTTCCTGTTTTGATGTCTGGATGAGCCACTTTCTGCGTGGCTGCAGTGTTGGGAGAAACTGTTCCCACCATCGGTCCCAGAAGGTGTTAGACCAGGGGTCTCCAAACTTGCGGCCCACGGGCCGAATCCAGCCCCACCCGCTTCCGGTCCGCGAATTGATGTCAAATATAACATACAGTTTGGCCCTTTAAGTTACTTTTTTGACATTTTGCCTTTCCCTCCAATTAAGAGGGTTAAGCGAAATGTCAAAAAAGTAACTTAAAGGGCCAAACTGTATGTTATATTTGATATCAATTCGCGGACCGGAAGCTGGCGGGGCTGGATGCGGCCCACGGGCCGCAAGTTTGGGGACCCCTGTGTTAGACAAATGCTGGACATGGCACCACTGATGCTTGTAAAGGTCCGAAGCTCCAAACTCACCTGCAGGTGCTTGAACAATATTTAGGTTCTGAATGAGTAAAGCAGAAGGATGAATGATGAATGAGTCAGGAAGAATGAGTCGTCAGGGTCAGTCGTCACAGGAACCAGAGGTCTAGCATTGACGATTGCTGCAACCTCCGACATGAAAGATGTCAGCACTTCGTGGGTAAGTTTGTCTTTCATCTGGATGAACATAGAGTCAAGAATCCTCCTTGCAAGACCAATCATCCTCTCCCAAGTTCCGCCAAAATGAGAGGCATGAGGAGGATCGAAAGTCCACACGCAGCCTTGATCTGACAGGTAAGTTTTCACTGCGGTACTGTCAGTGTTGGAAGGTATTTTCATCTCCTTGCAAGCACCAATGCAGTTGGTGCCACAATCCGAGTAGATGTGTTTGACTGGTCCGCGAACTGCAATGAATCGCCTGAAGGCACTGATAAAGCTGGATGATTCAAGGGATTCACTGACTTCAATGTGAATGACTCTCACACTCATACAAGTGAATATCACAGCCCAGCATTTGCTGTGTGCAAGACCACCTCTAGTCCGTCGTGAACAGATGATCCAAGGACCAAAGACATCAAGTCCAACATGTGTAAAAGGAGGATCTGAAGACAGGCGAGCTGCTGGGAGGTCAGCCATTTTCTGAACACTAACAGGAGCTCTAAGACATCTGCAAATCACACACTGATGGATCATGCTGTTTGTTTTCCTCTTCCCACCAATTATCCAGAAGCTGACTGACCAAATGGTACCTTCAGTAAAGAGTCGGCCCTGGTGCTGTACCTGCTCGTGGCGGCGTTGGATGATCAAAGTCGCAATATGATGTTGTCCTGGTATAATATTGGAGTTTTCTCACTTTGACCCAGGTTGGAATGTTGAAGGCGACCTCCAAACTTTAACCGTCAACGGCAACAAAGGGGTCCAAGTTCTTCAGAGGGCTGTTTTGAGGAATCTTTTTCTGTTCCTGGATGCACTTGATCACCTGGCAATAGGTCTCCTCTTGTACTGTTTTAATGATGATGGCTAAAGTTTGATTCCTCTCCTCAACACTGACATCTGCCTTGCAGTAATGCCAGCCTCTACAGGAGTTGCTTCTGGCTGCCTTGACATGGAAAAGATGTGTTATGTGCACATAGCGGGCCATCACATAGGTGAGTGACTTCCAGGAAGAGAACCGGGCAAATTGTTGGTAACCCAGATGGTCAGGGGATGTTGTTGTGCTCAAGGTAAATGCTAGAGGTTGCACATCCAGACCTGTATCTGGCTCAATCAGATTGTAACTTCTTTCAGAGACCACTAACTCAGGTAAGTAAAGAAACTTAGGTCCAACCAACCAGTTGGTATGGATGAGTTGGCCAGCAGCAACAAAATGAGTTGCATGATCTGCTGGGTTCTGATCTGTGGGTACGAAGTACCATTGGTTTGGATTAGATGATCTTCTGATCCATAGTACCCGATTGCTGACATAGACATAGAACCGTCTGGTTTTGTTATGGATGTAGCCCAGAACCACTTTACTATCTGATTGTAAGATACAGCGTCGAGCTGAAAGTTCAGTTTTGTGGACACTAGGTCAGCTAGCTCAATGGCAAGCACGGCTGCACAGAGCAGAGGAATTGTATGCTCTGGACGTGGGGCTAGACTGGCTTTGCCCATGACAAATCCAATCTGATTGCAACCTCCAGCGTCTGTGACTTTCAAATATGCTACTGCAGCAATAGCCTTAATCGACGCATCACAGAAGACGCACAATTCTTTCCTGGCGGCTGCTGAAGGTGACATTTTGGTGTATAATCTGGGAATCGAAAGGTGAGAGAGTTCAGTCAAAGATGCTCTCCACACTAACCAGGCTTCCTCCCTTTCCTTTGATAGAGGTGCATCCCAATCTCCACTACCTGCTGTGAGCTCTCTTAAGAATACCTTGCCTTGGATAGTGATTGGTGCTGCGAAACCAAGAGGATCGTAAAGACTGTTGATTGTAGATAAGACTCCACGTCGGTTGTAAGGCTTCATCTCCTCTGAGACACTGAAATGTAAACAGTCTGTCTGGAGGTTCCAACCGAGTCTAAGACTGCATTGCATTGGAAGCTGATCGACACCAAGGTCTAGCTCTTTTAAATCACTTACCCGATCAAATGGTGGAAAAGCCTCCATTGTCTTCATACCAAAGGAAACGTAAGAAGTTCCTGTCCTCCTCTTTGACTATAAAGCAGTAGACATCTGCTCGATGTCTACTATGAAGGTAATTGCTTCTTCTCTGAAGGGGATCAGAATTCCGAGGAGTGTATTATTCAAATCCGGTCCAATTAGCAGCACATCGTTGAGGGATATGCCATTTAACTGGGCACTCGAATTGAAGACAACCCGGATTTGTTTTGGCTTTCTCGGGTGGTAAACACCGAATGTGGCACTGCATGAAAAGAGCGATTTTCATCCCCATATACTGACGCGGGCGCCGCTAGTACATGACAGCTTTCAACAGCTTACAGGGCAGCACATTTGTGTTCGCCTGAGTCAGTCGTTTAGTAACACCAGAAGCAGCGCGGGGTAGGTGTACGGGGGAGCCGGCCGGTGGGAGGTGTTAACAACTCTACTTTACATATGAATAGCAGCGCTGCAAGCCGAAACAGCGGCAACAGACCAACGTGCCTTCTCAGTCATTGGATGAAAAAAATTACGTCACAATTCATCACACACATGTGATTGGTTGGTAGATCTGTCCCCCATTGGCCTTTATAAAGACAGGCCTGGGTAACCCCCTCCCTAATAAATAATAACCCAGTAATAAAAATTTTTTTTAATTATTATTTCTGTGATATACCTTGTATGTTATGTTGTATTCATGCCATGCTAATAACCTCAACTAAAAGGAATTAAATTAAGAGAAACAAATTGTGAGGCACAAGTTTGAATTTCTTTTTTTTTTATTTACAAAGCAATATGCACATACACACACACATCATATATAAGAAAACAAAAACATTATGACATATAATGCTTTGCTACTTCTGGGCCATGTGGTGGTGGCTTTCTCTCCGAGCATGGTCCAGCATACAAACACTTATGGTGCACAGTGTTGTATTTAGGGTGAGCTTCTAGTCTGTCTTGCAGTTTGGCTCAGAGGTCACTGAGCTCCTGGCTGGGGAAGCTTGGGGGTCTTAATCCAGCCCGACACGCCCTCTGAGACGCCATCCTCCTCATCCAACATGAGGTCAGTGGTGACACCGTCCCAGAAGGCAACCTCCTTCACTGCCAGGACATTCGCCCTCGCCTCCAGCAGCTGTTGACACAGAGCACACATTAAGTCATTAT
The DNA here is from genome assembly GCF_007364275.1 of Archocentrus centrarchus. NCBI lineage: Eukaryota > Metazoa > Chordata > Actinopteri > Cichliformes > Cichlidae > Archocentrus > Archocentrus centrarchus. Next base: position 470,146 of record NW_022060291.1, read on the forward strand.
GAAACTATATGAAATATTGTGAAAAATCAGGAAACTACACTGAAAGTTTGAGTCTCTTGACTTTGAATGCACACATAGCAGATAAGACCCTGAATGCAAAAAAAAAAATTAATCAGCCCATCTTTGTCATCAGAAACAATGGTTATGTGACAAAGTACCAACTCCTGCATCCTGTGAATGAAAGACAAATGAACAAGTACTTTGAAAAAATGTAACATTGATAAAAGTACTTCAGTGATTTTGGTCATTAACCCTTGAGGCACCTTTAAACTGATTATACATTTTTTATCTTTAGGTCCCAAAATGTTACAGCTGCTAAAACTATAAACATTCAGTGTTAATTATTTTCACCTTCTCTGCATCACCTTTTTATAGACATTTTGGGTTGTTCAAAAGAAGCCAGATTTTATATAAAGTTAAAAAAAACAATAAGTAATATTTCTCGAAAATAAAACTGCATTTACAAGCTAACTACACAAATACAGCAGACCAACAATACAATCCAACACGTCTTACCGGCTTCCTTCTTGCACGACACCGGGCAGGATTTTTAATGGCTGCCGCCTTTTCCAGAACGTGAGGCTGACTGTAGCAGAAGCTGCGGCGGACCGTCTGTAGGTTTAACAAGAAGCTGGAAAACATTTTTGTACATTGTAAATAAAGAGCATAAACACAGTGCATACACAAACATTTTCAGGCAAAAAACACATAAACATACAACACCAATAGATACTTACACACAATTATATCACGGGCCACGCATTAGGAACACTCACACTCGCGTTGTGAGGGGAACACAGTCTGTGGAAAATAAAGGTGAAAATAAATAAGAGTAAAAACATTTTAAGTTCTTCTCTCCTCCACACATTGAATACTGCTGCTTTGTTTCTGATTCTTACCTCTGCAGAGGATCATACCGGCTTTTATTGGATTAGGAGTTGTGCAGGCCGCGAACTGCTTCCTATAAGATGAAACCAAATAAAAATAAGAAACCAAATCGAGGAGCTTCTGGGGTGTTGAAAATATAGACGACCTCCATTGTCGTACCAGGAAAGCAGCGTAGACAAAGAACGCCATTCAGTTTGAACGGAAGAGAACGACAGCACTGATTTCCTTTGGTCTTGCGAGACCTTCAGTTGATTGAGATTAAATCTTCCTTGCAGGATAGATTTCAGTTGTTGATATTCGAGGAAATCTACTGTTGCCAATTCCATATTTTAATATAAGTTCATGGAATGTCATAAGGTTTCCATCTTGGATAATATGTTCTAACTTATTTATCCCCTTATCACGCCATAATGAAGAATTCAGCATTTTCTTTTTCTGACAAAGATCTGGATTGTTCCAAATGGGCATTAATTTACTGTGGATAAGTGAAGACTTAGTTATTTTTAAAAATTCCCACCAGGCTGACAGAGAGGTGTTAATACTAAGGCTTTTAAAGCAGTTATGATGCTTAATACTGGGGCTAATGAAAGGTAGATCCGAGATTTTTACTTTTCCGCAAAGTGCCTGTTCTAAATCCAACCATGGGTTGTCTAATCAATTGGATTTGATCCACTTTGAAATGTACCACAATCCACTGCCTAAGAAATAAAAAAAAACTTTAGTAGTTCTAGACCGCCACTGTGTTTTGGCTTTTGTAAAGTTTTCAAACTAATTCGTGATGGTTTCCATAGGAATTTTGAGATGTTTGATTCTAGTGACTTAAACCAAGAAACAGAAGGTTTATTAGGGATCAGTGAGAATAGATAATTAATTTTTGGTAAAACCATCATTTTAATGGCATCAACTCTCCCCATGAGTGATATAGGTAAACTATTCCAACGTGATAAGTCATCCTCTATTGTTTTTAACAGGGGGATATGATTTAATTGTACCAAGTCTGAAAGTCTGGTGGAAAAATTGATGCCTAAATATCTAATATTTCCTGATTTTAGTGGAGTCCTGGAGGTGTTCTGAAAATTACAATTCAAAGGCAAAACTGTTTATTTAGCCCAATTGATAGAGTAATCTGATATAGATGAACACTTATCAGTGTGATTGTCTTCAGAAGAGAGCATTTTGAACTCTCAAGGAAAAGTAATACATCATCAGCATAAAGGCTTATTTTATGATCTGTATTCTCAGTTTGAATCCCTTTAATATTTGCATGTTGACGGATTGCTGCTGCTGGTGGCTCAATGACAAAAATAAATGGCAAAAAGTGAGGGAGAGAGTGGGCAACCCTGCCTGGTACCCCTCTGCAGACTGAAGCTTTGGGAAATAATATAATTTGTCCTAACGCACGCATTTGGAGAGCTGTATAGTGTTCTGATCCAGTTTATAAAGGATGAACCAAATCCAAATTTGTGTAGAACTGCTAATAAACATTTCCAGTTTACCCAGTCAAATGCTTTCTCTGTGTCTAAAGATATAATTGTGGTTTCTAATTTGTTAAAAGAACAATAATCTATTACATTTATTAGTCTGTATTATTGGCTGAATGTCGACCCTTGATAAAACCTGTTTGGTCTGGATGTATTATAAGTGGAGTAACATTTTCTAATCTTCTGGCCAGGACCTTGCAAATTAATTTAAGATCTACATTAATGAGAGAGATTGGCCGGTAGCTAGATGGGAGTGTGGGGTCTTCACCTGGTTTAAGAAGTAGGCTGATGTTAGCAGAGTTTATATTTGGAGATAAGTTTAATCCTTCTGAATCTGAGTTACCATTCTGAAAAAAAAATGGGTCCTAGCTCAGACCAAAATTCTTTATAAAACTCAACTGGAAAACCATCTGGGCCTGGGGCTTTATTATTTGGGCGATGCTGTACTGCTTCAATAAATTCAGATAATGAATGAGGTAAATCCAGAGCTGCAACCTGTTCATCATTTAGTTTGGTAGATTTATATTGTTAAGAAATTCTTCAATGGTAGCATCAGATGGATCAATCTGGAGGAGGAGGAGACTATGCTGTAGTCACGCGAGACTTTGTGAATCTCGGCAGTATCGTTAATGGCGGCGTGACTCTATCAGCAAACATTTGCGTGATTAGCCTTTTTTTTTTTTTTCGCCAATTTATAACTAGACAGGCTTAAAACCAAAAAATATAGGTAGTTTCTTAGCCTAACTTAAATTATTTACAACAATCTGGAGGACGGTGAAGAGGACCTGGATAGTTTGCTGCGGTACATCGACGGGTGTTTTGAGCGAGTCGTCATGGGGAAAACAGACAAGACGCCGACTCCCTCCACCAGCAAAGGAACGCCGTCCACAAAAAGAAGCCGCCCAGAAGATTCCCCAGAGGCAACTTCGTCACCCACCACCAATATTGTGGACATTCTGGAGTCCATTAATAACAAATTGTCCAGCTTTGACGCCCGCTTGGCCCTGGTTGAAATCCTTCACAAGGAGTTTCAGGCCCTGCGGGAGTCAGTCGAGTTCAGCCAGCATCAGGTGGAAACACTGGCTGCTGAAAACGCTGTCCTCAGAGAGTCGGTGAATTCCCTCACCGAGGAAACGACCCGGCTCTCAGAAGAAAATAAGAAAATTAAAGAATCGATTATCGAGCTTCAGGCCCGCAGCATGAGAGAAAATCTTGTGTTTTCAGGTATCCCGGAGAAGGCAGAGGAGGACCCGGAGGCTACAGTGAAGGAATTTATCCAAACTCACCTGAAGCTCCCGGAGGACGCCGTGAAGACCATCGCCTTCCATAGAGTCCACCGCCTGGGAGGGAAGCGACCCGGAGCACGCAGACCCAGACCGATCGTGGCCAAATTCGAACACTTCAAAGAAAAAGAGCTGGTGAAGAGCCGCGGCCGGGAGCTGAGAGGGACGGACTTCAGCGTCAACGACCAGTTTCCAAAGGAGATTCTGGAGCGACGCAAGGCCCTATTCCCCATCCGGAAGAAGCTCATGCAGGAAGGCTCCCGAGCTGTCATCGCCGTGGACAAACTGTATGTAAACGGACAGCTTTACCGAGACAAAAACACCACGCCATGGCTCTGCTGATCGATCAGGTGATCTGTGTCCATATTAACGTTCTTTTCTGAGTTTTTTTTTCAACCATCTAAACAGTACCATTAAATAGTCTAAATCTGTCTAAGTAGTACCATTAACGCCGACGAGTCAGCATAGTACCGTGATCGTTTGTTTGTTTGTTTGTTCTGTTTTGTTTTCCCCTCATCTAATTTCATTCTTATGTCACTTAGGTCACTTTTTACACGTCTTTTTTCTTTCTGCACTCAGCAATATGTTTACGTCACTTACAATGCTACAGTTTACTACACTAACATACAGCGCAGATGCACACACACCAACATACAGCGCACATACACACGCACACATCAATATAAAGGGCACACGCCAACATACAGAACATATGTACACACACACACACATCCTTAGTGAGCACACAACAGTCCATCAGTTAGTTTAAATATGAGCACACTCAGATTTGTCTCATGGAATGTGCACGGGGCTGGTTCGAGGGAAAAGAGACTAAAAATTTTTAATCGGTTAAAAGACTTAAAAGCAGATGTTGTTTTTCTACAGGAGACACATGTGTCCAAAACATCTGTGCTCACTCTTTCCTCTCCACAGTTCCCTCACACGTACTCAGCCTGCTATAACTCCAAACAAAGAGGTGTAGCTATATTGATTAACAAGAAGATAAACTTTAACATTAGCAACAGTACAATAGACCCTGAAGGTAGATTTATAATACTTAATTTATCTATACAGAATACAGATTTATGTATTGCTAGTATATATGGACCAAATGTTGATGACCCCTCCTTCTTTCATGCTTTGTTCACTTCACTCTCAGATCACTCTGACACCACACTTGTAATAGGAGGAGACTTCAACCTGGTACTTAATGCAGATATTGACAGGCTCAGTACAGCAGTGAGTCAGAGGAACTGGCAGTCTGCAGACATTCTTAAACAGTACATGAAGGATTTTGGACTTTGCGATGCTTGGCGTTCACATCACCCTACTTTGAGAGATTATAGTTATTTCTCACCAGTACACAAATCTCATTCCCGCTTAGATTACTTTTTAGTTAGCAGCTCCATAATGATGGATATCACAGACACTCAGATTCACCCTATCACTATTAGCGATCATGCACCGGTGTCTATGTCTCTGACACAGAAAAGAGTCACACCACCAATCAGGAACTGGAGATTTAATACATCATTACTTAAAGAAGAAGATTTTATTAATTATTTCAAAAAGGAATGGTCAGCATACTTAGAATATAATGATATTCCAGGAATATCACCATGTGTTCTTTGGGAAGCAGGAAAGGCAGTAATGCGGGGCAAAATAATATCTTACTGCTCGCATAGGAAAAATAAAGAAAAAGCACTTGTGTTAGAATTAGAACAAAAAATTAAATCTTTAGAAACTGCCTATGCCGCTTCACCACAAGAACATACAATTATCAGCCTGAGGAAACTGAAACTGGAGCTAAATGAAATAATTGATAAAAGGACACAATTTATGTTGCAGAGGCTGCGTTTGGAAAACTTTGAGCATGGAAATAAATCTGGAAAATTCCTGGCCAAGCAATTAAAACTGAATAAAGAAAAAACAGCTATTTTTTCTATTAAAGACTCGACTGGTATTATTACTCATGACCCACAACAAATAAATAACTCTTTCAGAGACTTCTATGAAGCCTTATATTCACCACAGATTAACCCATCTGATACTGAAATTGAAGAATTTCTTAATAATATAAATCTACCAAAACTAAATGACAGCCAGGCTGCAGCTCTGGATTTACCTCTTTCATTGTGTGAACTTAGTGAAGCCCTACAGCATCTCCCAAATAATAAAGCCCCAGGCCCAGATGGTTTTCCAGCCGAGTTTTATAAAGAATTTTGGTCTGAGCTAGCTCCCATTTTTTTCAGAATGGTAACTCAGATTCAGAATGACCACATCTTATCTCCAACCTTAAACTCTGCTAACATTAGCCTGCTTCTTAAACCAGGCAAAGACCCCACACTCCCATCCAGCTACAGGCCAATCTCTCTCATTAATGTAGATCTTAAAATAATTTGCAAAGCCCTTGCCAAAAGATTAGAAAGTATTACTCCATTTATTGTACATCCAGATCAAACAGGCTTTATCAAGGGTCGGCACTCAGCCAATAATACACGTCGACTGATAAATATAATAGACTATTGTTCTATTAACAAATTAGAGACGACAATCGTGTCTTTAGATGCAGAGAAGGCATTTGATCGGGTAAATTGGAAATTCTTACTAGCAGTTCTGCAAAAATTTGGATTCGGTTCATCCTTTATAAACTGGATCAGAACACTACACAGCTCTCCGAATGCGCGTGTTAGGACAAATGATCTCATTTCACAAAGTTTCAGTCTGCAGAGGGGCACTAGGCAGGGCTGCCCACTCTCTCCCTCTCTTTTTGTAATTTTCATTGAGCCGCTAGCAGCAGCAATCCGTCAAAATGTAAATATTAAAGGGATTCAAACTGAAAATATGGACCATAAACTTAGCCTTTATGCTGATGATGTATTACTTTTCCTTGGGAATTCACAAGGCTCTCTTTTGAAGACTATCACACTGATAGATAAGTTCTCATCTATATCTGATTACTCTATCAATTGGAGTAAATCAACAGTTTTGCCTCTGAATTGTAATTTCCAGAGAACCTCTAGGACCCCACTAAAGTCAGGAAATATTAGATATTTAGGCATAAATTTTTCCGCCAGGCTCTCAGACTTGGTACGATTAAATCATATCCCCTTATTAAAAACAATAGAGGATGATCTCACACGTTGGAACAGTTTACCTATATCACTCATGGGGAGAGTTGCTGCCATTAAAATGATGGTTTTACCAAAAATTAATTATCTATTTTCATTGATCCCTAATAAACCTACTCTTCCTTGGTTTAAGTCACTAGATTCAAACATCTCAAAATTTTTATGGAAAAACAAACCATCAAGAATAAGCTTAAAAACTTTACAAAAGCCAAAACACAGTGGAGGTCTAGAATTACCAAACTTTTATTACTATTTCTTAAGCAGTAGATTGCAGTATATTTCAAAGTGGATCAAATCCAATTCATTAGACAACCCATGGCTGGATCTAGAACAGGCATTTTGTGGAAAAATAAAAATCTCAGATTTACCTTTCATTAGTTCCAGTATTAAACATCATAACTGCTATAAAGTCCTTAGTATAAATACCTCTCTGACAGCCTGGTGGGAATTTTTAAAAATAACTAAGTCTTCACTCATCCCCTGTAAACTAACACCCATTTGGAACAATCCAGATATTTGTCAGAAAAAGAAAATGCTGAATTTTCCGTTATGGCGTGATAAGGGTATAAATAACTTAGAACATATTATCCAAGATGGAAATTTTATTACGTTCCAAGAACTTATATCAAAATATAGAATTGGCAACGGTAGATTTCTGGAATATCAACAAGTTAAGTCCGTCCTACAGGGAAGATTTAACCTTAATCAATTGAATCTAGAAATGCCTACTTGGGTAACAGAACTTCTTAACCTCTGTACCCCAAAATTGTTATCAAAATTATATAAATTATTAATAAAAACTGATGATTCAGTTTCCCTCCCAATTACAAAATGGGAGCGTGATCTTTCTGTCAACCTGGATCAAAATTTATGGACAGAAATATGTTTAAATATCTTCAAAATGACTAAAAGACCCCAAATACAACTTGTACAATATAAGATTCTCCATAGAACATACTACACTGGACAAAGGATGTTCCAAATGGGCCTTACACACTCAAACATATGCACCCACTGTACAAGCAATTCAGAGGATAATCATCTACACGCTCTGTGGTCTTGTGTACCAGTTCAGAGATTTTGGCAGAGGATTTGTGAAGATCTATCCACATGGTTTAGCTGTCATATCCCAACTTCCCCCAGACTATGCATCTTAGGTGATGTCAGTGAATTAATTATGGAGTTAAATATATCACACATAGTTCTTACTGCCTTGTGCATCGCTAAGAAGATGATCCTCATGAACTGGAAGACAAAAAATAAACTATGTATTACTCAGTACAGAAATTTATTAGTAGATCATGTTAGTTTAGAGAGAATGTCTGCTTCTTCTAAAAACAAATTGGAGGAATTTGACTCTCTTTGGTTCCCACTGCTCAGCTCCATTACTTAGTGGGGGTGATGGGCTGCGGGCTCTGCTCCTGATGTGCTTTGTGGGGGGGTGGGGGGGGACTCCGGGGGCCTGGGTAGCTGGTAGCCTCCTGGGGCTGGGGCCCTGGGGCGACCTTCTGGTGATGTCTGTGTGCCTGTCCTGGTTGATGGTGGTGGGGGCTTGGATGGTGCTGCCTTCGGTCCTGGGGTGTGGGCGGGGTGCTTGGGGGGGTGGTGCCGGCCCTCGGTCGGTTGGCTGGTCTTCCCTGTATGGCTTGGGGGCTGGGGTCTGGGGCCCCGGCACTGGGGCCGCGCCGGCTCCCGGTGGGCCCCCCCCGGCGGGGGGGGGGCCTCTGCTGTCCCGGCCGTGCCGCCGGGTGGGGTGGGTTGGCCTGACGTCGGGATGTCCGGTCTACGCTTTTGGGGCCCTGGGGTGCCTGCATTGCGGGGGGGTGGGGTGGGGGATGGGGCCGCGGTGGGGTGGTTGGGGGGGACTGGGCACTGCATTTCCATGCCCAGGCCAGTATGTCCTGTCGCCTGTTTGTGTCTATTGTTGAGTGAATGGGCATCTAGGAGGAGCGGGCCGCCCTCTGCGGTGGGGGCGAGGGCGCCAACCTCGGGTGCTGCAGTGCTCCGGGATGCTGTCACCGCGGCCCCGGGCTCACCTCCCCCTGCCCTGTGCTGGGGTGTGGGAGGTCGGGGTGCCTATTGAGCCAGCGGACAGCTGGCTCTCTTCTTCCAGGATTTTTCCTGGTCATATGCCCCCCCCCCCTCCCCCTCCCCATACACAAACACACACACACACACACACAGAATACACATCACTCACAGATGTAGGATGGAGAGGCCACGTGGAGAGCTGCACCACCACTTGCCTCTCCGTTTTAATTGCACTTTAGTCATTATAACTCACAACACATACACACTTACAACCTGATACACATAGGACCTTTGGGGCAGGCATGTTACTCAGAGGTTGATGAGATGGGCCGCTGAGGTGGCCCCACTCGGATCCTCGTCACTGTCTGTCTCCAAATTTTATTTGCACTTTAGACATGGAGGGTTTTGGGGGGGCAGTGTGGGCAAGCGCTGACGACCAACAGTTGGCGCTTGTGGCATAACTGTCCCCTCAATTTTAACTGCACCCTATACACCTCATTCACTCACAAACATTAACACATAGACCTACAAGTTGGGGAGGAGGAGGGGTGGATGGGTCATCTTACACCCCGATTTCTTGCGTCTCGCCTGGGGTAGGGGTCGGGTGGTTCCTTGGGGACCGGGCTGGTGGCGTCCTGGGGTCGCTGTTGGCCCTGGGGTGGTTTCCACTTGCCCCGCCTTCAGAGGGTGGGTAGCTATGGATGAATGTGTGTCTTTGTGTATTTGTCACCGTCTCCGTGAGTATGGGTGGGTGAGTGAATGTGTATGTATGGCATATCTGTGTGTGGGTAAGTATGTATGGGCATGTATGAGTATCTGTGTATAAATGTGTACACGGGTGTCTGGGTGTGTTTGTATGTATGGCTGGACCTGGGTCTGGGCCTTGTGCCTTGCCTCCTGGCCGCTCCTTGCTGGTTGCCTCCTCCCCCCTACCCCCCTGGGATGGGGGTGCCTCGGGGTTCCTGGGTGGGGCTGGGTGTTCTGGCGTGGGTGCTGGCCTGCCCCCCTTGGGGGTGCGGTGCGGGGCTGCGTTGGCTTCTTCGGCGTGGGGGGGGGCTCTGTGGAGGGTCGGGCGGTCCTTGGGTGCCGTGGGCCTGGGAGCCCTGCCGCCGGCCAGTGCAGGGGGCTGGCCGCTGGGGGGGGGCTGGCTTCTCATCGCCTTGGGTTCCCTGGAGCCCTCGCTCCTCGACTGGGGGGGCTCCGTCTGAGACCACCCTCTCCCGTCTGCTGGGGTAGGTATGCGGTTGTCTTTGGACTGAGTGGCCGGGGGTCTTCCTGGCCCTTGGTGGGCTGCTGGTGGCCTGGGGTTCCGGGGGCTTTCCGTACCTGCCTCTGGCTTCTGATGGGTGGAGCTGCAGCGTTTTGCCCTCATTGGTAAGTACGTTCCATGACACAGACACAAACATGACACAGACACAAACGCCCACTCAATCACAACTCAACAAAATTGTTGGTGTGCGTAACATGCTTTGTTAGTTTTGTTTTTCACACACAAATTTATTTTTGCAAGTATTGATAGTATTTTTTTATATGTTAAAGTGATGAAGTATCTGATTAATAGACTTGTGCTCTTTCCCCTTTTTTTTTTTGCTCCCTTTCTCTCTCCCTTTTTCTTCTCTTTATTTTCCTCTTCTTCAGCCTGTCAGCTCTGGCTGTTACATAGTATGTGGAAAAATAACTCAGATAAATAAAATAAAGGGTTAAAACATCAACAAGAAGAGCCTACTGAGAACCTATAGAGCTCATCTTGAAATAGCAAATATGTTTGGCACAACAACGCATTCAGATCACAGTTCTGCTTGCAAGATCTACCAGACATGACAGGCTTTAAAAAAAAAAAAAAAAAAAAAAAAAATAGTTAAACTATTCCAACGTTATAAGTCATCCTCTATTGTTTTTAACAGGGGGATATGATTTAATTGTACCAAGTCTGAAAGTCTGGTGGAAAAATTGATGCCTAAATATCTAATATTTCCTGATTTTAGTGGAGTCCTGGAGGTGTTCTGAAAATTACAATTCAAAGGCAAAACTGTTTATTTAGCCCAATTGATAGAGTAATCTGATATAGATGAACACTTATCAGTGTGATTGTCTTCAGAAGAGAGCATTTTGAACTCTCAAGGAAAAGTAATACATCATCAGCATAAAGGCTTATTTTATGATCTGTATTCTCAGTTTGAATCCCTTTAATATTTGCATGTTGACGGATTGCTGCTGCTGGTGGCTCAATGACAAAAATAAATGGCAAAAAGTGAGGGAGAGAGTGGGCAACCCTGCCTGGTACCCCTCTGCAGACTGAAGCTTTGGGAAATAATATAATTTGTCCTAACGCACGCATTTGGAGAGCTGTATAGTGTTCTGATCCAGTTTATAAAGGATGAACCAAATCCAAATTTGTGTAGAACTGCTAATAAACATTTCCAGTTTACCCAGTCAAATGCTTTCTCTGCGTCTAAAGATATAATTGTGGTTTCTAATTTGTTAAAAGAACAATAATCTATTACATTTATTAGTCTGTATTATTGGCTGAATGTCGACCCTTGATAAAACCTGTTTGGTCTGGATGTATTATAAGTGGAGTAACATTTTCTAATCTTCTGGCCAGGACCTTGCAAATTAATTTAAGATCTACATTAATGAGAGAGATTGGCCGGTAGCTAGATGGGAGTGTGGGGTCTTCACCTGGTTTAAGAAGTAGGCTGATGTTAGCAGAGTTTATATTTGGAGATAAGTTTAATCCTTCTGAATCTGAGTTACCATTCTGAAAAAAAAATGGGTCCTAGCTCAGACCAAAATTCTTTATAAAACTCAACTGGAAAACCATCTGGGCCTGGGGCTTTATTATTTGGGCGATGCTGTACTGCTTCAATAAATTCAGATAATGAATGAGGTAAATCCAGAGCTGCAACCTGTTCATCATTTAGTTTGGTAGATTTATATTGTTAAGAAATTCTTCAATGGTAGCATCAGATGGATCAATCTGTGATGAGTATAAGGCTTCATAGAAATCTTTGAAAGAGCTAGTTACTGCATTCGTTGTGGGTCATGAGTAATGTTACCAGTTGAATCTTTAATGGAATAAATAGCTGTTTTTTTCTTTGTTTAGTTTTAACTGGTTGGCCAGGAATTTTCCACATTTATTTCCATGTTCGAAGTTTTCCAAACGCAGCCTCTGTAACATAAATTGTGTCCTTTTATCAATTATTTCATTTAACTCCAGTTTCAGTTTCCTCAGGTTGTTAATTATATGTTCTTGTGGTGAAGCAGCACAGGCAGTTTCTGAAGATTTAATTTTTTGTTCTAATTTTAACACAAGTGTGTTTTCTTTATTTTTCTTATGCGAGCCGTAAGATATTTTGCCCCGCATTACTGCCTTTCCTGCTTCCCAAAGAACACATGGTGATATTCCTGGCAGATCATTATTTTCTAAATATGCTGACCACTCTTTTTTGAAATAATTAATGAAATCTTGTTCTTTAAGTAATGATGTATTAAATCTCCAGTTCCTGATTGGTGGTGTGACTCTTTTCTGTGTCAGAGACATAGACACTGGTGCATGATCACTGACAGTGATAGGATGAATCTGAGTGTCTGTGGTGTCCATCATCGTGGAGCTGCTAACTAAAAAGTAATCTAAGCGGGAGTGAGAGTGATGTACTGATGAGAAAAAAGTATAATCCCTCAGAGTGGGGTGATGTGAACGCCAAGCATCGCAAAGACCAAAATCCTTCATGTACTGTTTAAGAATGTTTGCAGACGCCAGTTCCTCTGACTCACTGCTGTACTGAGCCTGTCAATATCTGGATTAAGTACCAGGTTAAAGTCTCCTATTATAAGTGTGGAGTCAGAGTGACCAGAGAGTGAAGTAAAGAAAGAGTGAAAGAAGGAGGGGTCATCAACATTTGGCCCATATATACTAGCAATACATAAATCTATATTCTGGATGGATAAATTAAGTATTATAAATCTACCATCTGGGTCTGATGTAGTGTTGTTAATGTTAAAGTTTACCTTCCTGTTAATCAGTATGGCTACACCTCTTTGTTTGATGCGTATATGTGTGTATGCACACTGTATATTGGTGTATGTGTGTGTGTGTGTGTGTGTACCAGGGTTATAATAGTTTTGGATTTTACATTATCGTTTAATTTTAGTTAGTTTTCAGAGTGGTTTTGCTCATTTTTATTAGTTTTTATTTTTGGTTTATTGCTTAGTTTTAGTTTATTTTCGTTAGTTTCAGTATTAGTTTTAGTTTTTCATACTTTGACAGGTGCAAGATTCAAGGTACAAGAGTAACTCTTGTGTAATAAAAACTCAACAAAAGAGCCCGTTTAAAGAAATATATTCAACAACCAACTGTTCAAAGACAGCAGCACTACAGGCTAAATGTGTGTAATATTAAGGACACACATGAACATCAACATGTTCATCAACATCAACTCCCAAACTCAATAAACTCTACAATAAAAAAGTAAAGTTCAGCGTCAGTGCAGCAGATTAACAACAGCTTCTGTTTTGGAGCTAGCTTGGTTAGATGCTCAATATGTGTCCGACCTCATGTCGCATTTCTGCTTGTGTAGCTAGGTTGTGTGTGTTCATTACCTTACGGTCGTGTGCTGGTGTTTTATATGTGGTGCTGGCTGGGACTTCTTTTGGTCCTCGCTCTTTGTGCTCAGTTTTTTGGCTGCAAACATATTTGTCCCTGTTTTTCCACTTTCTTTATTCCCTCGCGTCCATTCCAACAGCTCCCTCCAGGAATTTGCTGACATTTGTGAGTCCTTATAATTATGCTTTGATTATTAGTCCTGATTATTATTCTCTCACTGATAAAGTGGCCAGAAACGCACAAGGACGGAACAGGTTCATCACAACTTTGAAGCTGAGTGGACCCGACGAGTAGTCACATTTCTTCGGAGGTGAACGCCAGATCACGTCGGTTCAGAGCGGTTTCCGTAGCTGCCTTGTGTGCGCTTTTTAGGTGGACTTTGACGTTGCTGTTTTTTCCTCACTGAGATGTGTTCCATACATTTTTCATCATTCACAACAAGACACGCTTCTATCTGTATTATCGGACTCAAAGAAACTCCATATGGGACTATCCCGTTTTCTCGGCAGACCGCTGCCATTACTTTGCGGACCAGCTCTGTGAGCGCAGCAGGCAGGCGCACAGCTGCCTGATTTCAGCATCACAGGAAACTTTCAACACGCTGCCGAACTCTGCACAATCCATCTCTGGCTTCCTGCCCTCATCTACTGCTGTTCAGTATAAACCACACATATGTAAAAGTCCTGATTTTGGCTTTAATTCTGGATATGAAGCCAAACCCACTGTTGGGGGTGCACCATCAGTGAATGAGGGAAGCAGTAGGAAACGCAGCAGTGCACAGAAGCTCGACGCTGCTTGTGATGAACTTCGCCGCCTACATGTGAAAGCACTGCAACCTCTTCATCGTGACTTAACTTTCTGTTTCACCAGAGGGGGGGAATAAACAGCGGAGGCAAGGATCTCCTCCACCCCCATCATGGCTCGACTGGGTGTGTTTCAGCACCACGGACAGCAGCCAGCTGCTCTCAAGCTTCATCATACTTTTAATCTTTAAGCCTCCTCGCATCGCGTGCTTACAGATACAACTTAAGGGAAGGCTGGAAAAACACAGCATTCAGTCCACCTCACTTCCATGAGTGTGGAGCTTGTTATTGTATGTTAACAGGGACACTGAATCTGGTAATATTAGGCCTGAGTACAGCAAAAGTTTGGACCAGGATCGTTTCACCTATACAGAGAAGTGTGTGTTAGCAAATCAAACCATCTGCCTCTGCCTGCAGCAGTTACTTTAATCCAGCCACGGCCACTTCATCCCTTCAAGGGCAAATCTGTGCTCTGATACCATTTTACCCAGTAACACTGTCAGGATGGAGATTTGTCCTCCTTCATGGGCATCAGGGTTTGGTGTGTAATGCAAGTGTAAATAAATTTAACTGAGTAAATATTTCATATTAATTCTCTTCTTTGCAGCTCCTTCACTTACCTGGAGAAGCTTCACAGAACAGTCCATGACCCAGATCATGCATGCTTAACCTTAACATTCACATTAGATCCTGATTAAAGCCTGTAAATAAGGCTGGACGATCTCTTTCTGAACTTTGAAGTATTTTGTTGGTTTTGTTAGTTTCGATCAGGCAGGCCACAGAAGCTCATCTCAGATGATACCCTTCTACACATCCTCCTGGGAAATTTAGATATTTAAGTTGCTTTAGTCAGCAACCCACCTCCAAATCCATTTCCACTGAAAAAAAGAGTCTTCTCTTGATTGTAGTTGTTCTCACTGCAACAATAATTAAACCCATGAAGGCAAATTAATGGCCTGCTCATTAGTGTTGTGTCAGTGGCTGACCCTCTCGAGATCGGTCTTGGTCTTGAGACCAGTCTCGAGACCGCTTTTTTGATGGTCTCGGTCTTGTCATGGACTCGGACCTTGCGGACTCGGGATTTTATTTCAAGACCAGTCAAGACCACAGCTCTGGAAATATCACTAAATTGCCAGATTACTGTCCAATTTATTTCTTAACATCTTTGCTTTTATTGGATACAAAATGTACTGATTCAAATCCAACAAAGATTGCGCTCCTCTGCCTCTCAAAGGAGCACCTCGCAGACTCCGCCCCGGCTAGGTCGCTGCTATTATCACTGCTTACGCCTGTATCATTTCACCGCAGTTTGCTTTCTACCACAGAGCACGGACAGTTCATTCACAATGTGCACATTTGATCTCACTATGGTCACGCATGTGCTGCATAAATCGAAATAACGTGCATGAACACGACGAGAAGTAAGAGGGAAAATGAAGATCAAAGGAAAATTTCAGGCTTCCGATTCAACAAAAAAATCCCAGCATGAAAGGTAAATACCAACCTTCATGTATTTTGATACACAAACTGAAAATTTAATGCAAGTTTTAGGGCTGCAACGATTCTTGGAGTAACGCAATTCGATTATTAAAAATCCTCGATACAAATTTGTTGCTTTGATGTTTCGTTTCAACTCTGCAGCTCAGGTGTCTCCGTGTAAGCGGAGCATTTCCTCCACATTAGTTCTCCATGCTGTAACAGATTTCCGTCATTTGGAAAAAACAACGACCCTTTAACACGAGTGGATCTTGTTACGCCCCACTTCTCTGTGCTGTGAGTGCGCATGTTTGAATGTGCACGTGTGTGTTGTGCAGAGGATTTCAGCTGTTATTTTTTCTTTACGTCAGCTATAGCCACCAGAACAGACCTATAACCACAGTGTTTTGTTATACTGTCATGTGACGCATAACATATTTTATTTGGGAAAAAAAGGATTTTGCTATGAAACATTTAAAGCAAATTGAAATTGAAATTTGAATTTGTACAGCTTGTTTATTTAAGAAAAAATCTAGAAAATTTGAGAATGAAGGGACATTTTTTATTAAATTTTTGTATTATACTTTCTGAATGATCTATCTGGAAAAAAAGTTTGGATTTGTTCTTGAGTGATGATTTTGTACACTTCATTTATGAAAAAAAAAAAAATTCCAGACATCAATGTATGGGGAAAATTGTTTTGTTCTATTGTTTCAGAACAAAAACTTTTATTTTGATAAAGTATTTTCTACTTACATATAAACTTTGCCCAATTCTATCCTGGGTTTTAACTAATTAATGATCCAAAGGAAAAAAATCTCAAACCAGTTAAACTTCATGGAAATTCTTTATTAATTATTAAAAAGTATTGGTATCAGTATTGGTGATAATGGCCCTGTGTTTACTTGGCATAGGATCGATACCAAATCTTGAAGTATCACACACAACTACATTGAGCAGCATACACCAGGAGTGATTGACAGTGCTAAGACCCTCCTCCTGGCTCTGATTGGTTGCTTTTGACTGGGAGTGGTTCAGGGAGGAGGTGGAGGAGCTCCATTTTTTTCGCAGATTATCGGTCTCATACTGTCTGACGTGGTGACAGTTTTAACAAATATGTAAAAACCAGATTTTTTTTATAAAAGTTACATCCTGCAGCTTTAATCTGTATAAGATTAAAGGCTTTAGTTTTACTGTTGATGAGTGTTTGCCATTTTTTCAGTTTTACACATTTAGCTATGTGGTTTTGAAAAAGCACCCATTTTTACAAAGATTGTTGGTTTAAAAACAGCACAGCTTTATGCATTGTTTATGAAAGGCAGAGAAAAGTTAAGACTATTGTGATGAACTATGAATAATTGTTTTACATTCTGTGATAAATGATGGAAGTCACCCAGGAGTATTAAATAAAGATGGTTATATTTATTTGAGCTGTGAGTGTTTAATATCAGGATTATTTTATGGGAATGTGGATCTTTCAGATCAATTTGAGAAGTGATTTTGATCATGTTTCACATTTTATTGGGTCATGTAGCGTCAGGCACTGGTCTTCGTCTTGTTTCAGTCTCGGGTTAGGTGGTCTTGACTACAACACTACAACAGAGTAATGGAGATATTCATGGAGAAGTATAGGCGCATGGACCTTATCTTCAAATAAAGATATACATGATTTTTTTTTTTTGTTTTTTGTTTTTTATTTAAAAAGAGAGACCCCCCTCCCCTCCAAAAAATAGTTTAACCTCACATTAAATATTTAGGAAAACGTGTGACTTCCGCAAACATTGAGCACGCTCACTACAGGTGACGCTATTGCGTCCTCTACTGCACATGCGGGACACTTTCAGGTTCGTCTGCTCTTCACACACAGATCACATCCAAGTCGCATATATTTGGAAATGTGAATGACCACGCAAAAAAAATTGGATTTCACAAAAAATCAGAACTTCAGGCTGCAGTGTGAACGTAGCCTAAGAATTAAAGAGAGACAACAGAATGTGAAAGAGCAGAACAGAAACACTGGCTCACAGACCCCGGACCAGGACAGGCACATATCAGGACCAGCTTAAAGCTCTGCTCGAGGACGTTCTTCTGCTCGGTGGGAAAACTTGAGTCTGATGCAACTTTGTAGTTTTTTGGATCCCCGGCCCATGCAGTCACTGCAATGGTCTCAGTCAAATAATTAGCATGACTTTTTAATGCAATCAGTTTGGTGATTTTCCCACATTCTTCCCGTTCTAACTGATCTTCCTCCAACATCTTCACAGAAAGGGGAGTCAGGATGGAGGAAATCTATAGTGAAGAGCAGAGAGGGAGAAAAAGCTTCATCTATAATACTTACAGTAATACATAAGTACTGTTATATTACAGACACACAAGTGTGTGTTCCTATTGATGAAGCTACCAAGCACCGTTAGTCCAGTGTGAAAACTTCAGCTAGCTAAATAAATTAACAAACAAGCCAACAATAATCATACAGGGTGCAAGGTTCATACATAGAGCAAACCACTGTCTACCCACATTACTGTGCCCAGGTATGGACAGTATCTGGAGCTTGACGGTGCGGAGAAAGCTGGCTTAGTCAACCCACCTTCAATGAAGCCGTCCCTGGCATCTTATCTGGCCCCGTTACATAACCACTGTGGGTGGCCCATTAACCTTTCTGTCCAATCACTGCAGATTCTCTGCATCTCAGCTGGAGACTTAGATTTATCGGGCTCAGGCAGGCACCGCCTGGGCCATGAGCTCCATCACTATGTTCCAGGCGTACCAGGCGATGTGCCTGTTGGAGCCCGATTCACTGGTTCCCCCAGACAGCCCACTGGTGCCTCTCCTTAATGAGGTCAGAGTCACCACAGACTATATTCTCCGTGCGGCCCAATGTGCAGTATCAGTGGCTGACCCTCTCTGATGTCCCGGATGGGCAGAGCCGGTCTGCGTTTCTGTGTAAACAGATGAATACGGCATGTTTTGGAAATGGGTGACTCGCACATGTGCACTATGATTGCAACGCCACAGTTTTCCACGAATGCGCAAATTGATAAACAATACTCGCAATGGCGGATTCACGAGTGCTTCTTGTGCTGTTCTTGTGTTTTTGCTGTTTTGTAATTTAGTGTTGTGTGCAGCAGTGATCCAACCTCATCAAAATATGGAGAGAAAATTGACTCAAAATATCTGTGTGTCGTAATGCTGGATTTGTAATTTTGTGTAAATTGTAAATCACATTTTGTTCGTAATGTCTAGTACTTGTAAATATATGTTCAAATACAAATACAAATATTAAGAAATTATGAATACAAACAAAAGTACGCATAGAAACCGTTACATACAAGTACATGAATCACCTGATATGCACAGACAAAACGACAGTTACGCACAAATCTGGTTACGAGTGCACAAAGTTTTTTGAGACAGATTTCATGCTTTTATTATAATTATATATAAAAATAAAAATAAAAAATTATCCCAGCTCGCCCCTATGGGCGGTCTATTTTGCCCTCCTCTCTACCAGAGGCCTGGGAGCTTGAGGGTCCGGTGCAGTATCTTAGCTGTTCCCAGTATTGCGCTCTTCTGGACAGAGATCTCAGATGTTGTTCCAGGAATCTGCTGGAGCCACTCTCCCAGTTTAGGGGTCACTGTCCCGAGTGTTCCGATTACAACGGGGACCACTGTTACCTCTGAGCCCTTGATATTTGTCGAGCTTCTCGTGTTCCTTCTTCTTGATGTTCCCGTCACTTGGTATTGCAACGTCTATCACTACGACCTTCTTCCTTTGTTTGTCCACCACTACGATGTCCGGTTGGTTAGCCACCACAAGTTTTTCTGTATCTGGAAGTCCCACAGGATCTTAGCTCTGTTGTTCTCAACCACCCTTGGGGGCGTGTCCCATTTTGACCTCAGGACTTCCAGGTCACAGATGTTCCTGTATACTATGCCGGCCACTTGGTTATGGCTTTCCATGTATGCCCTGCCTGCTAGCATCTTGCACCCTGCTGTTATGTGCTGGATTGTCTCAGGAGCATCTCTGCACAGCCTGCACCTGGGGTCCTGCCTGGTGTGGTAGACCCCAGTCTATATCGATCTTGTACTCAGAGCTTGTTCCAGTGCTGCCATGATTAGTGCCTCTGTGCTGTCTTTCAGTCCAGCTTTGTCCAGCCATTGGTAGGATTTTTTGTTATCAGCCACTTCTTCTATCTGCTGGTGGTACATGCCGTGCAGAGGCCTGTCCTTCCATGATGGTTCCTGTTCTTCGTCCTCTTCTTTCTCAGGTTTCTGCTGCCTGAGGTACTCACTAAGCACATGACCCTTTGTGGCCATCTTCGTGATGTATTCATTGATCTTCATTGTTTCATCTAGGACAGTGGTTCTGACACTCACTAGTCCTCAGCCTCCTTCCTTCTGCTTAGTGTACAGTCTCAGGGTGCTGGATTTGGGGTGAAACCCTCCATGCATATATATAGTTATTTTTTTATATTATATATATTAACTATATATAATATAAAAAATAATAATATATATATTAGTTATTTTTTATATTATATATATTAACTATATATTATATAATTATTTATATATATATATTATAAATAATTATTTTTTACATTTTTTTAACAATCTTGCAGAGAAAGAAAACGAGTTGAGTGTGAGAACGAGACTCAGAGTGACCGTGTGTGCATTTGTATCTGCATCTGTGCGAGTGTGTGTGGTTCAGTTAGATGATCACAGAAAACTATTTTGCTGTGAGCTCTGTGTAAAAGGACGACAAAGGAGGGAAGTGTGAGTATGACCTCTGACCCGAGAATTATCACAACATTTCAGACTCACCTGACTTTGACTGACTGCACAACATGGTGTTATAGTCTGAACAAGACCAATATAGATAAGCTGAGTGAAGCTGACACCCCACCCACGTGAAAAATTCCAGCAAATAGACTGAGCGGTTAGTGCTTCGTTTGTGCTGGTGTGTGCCGTTAAAACTAGCGTTTGTGCTGCTTTCGTTTCGGAGATATGAATTATTATTTTGGCCGAAAATGTCATTATCCCCTCCACCACCACCACCACGTTTTTTTCAAAACGTGTGTAAAAATATAGTAAATAATAAAGTTATATACAACTATTCTCATTAAAAAGCAGGAAAGACCTCAGGTATTTTTCTGTACAACTATTTGCAGAGCGAACAGAAACAGCACTTACCGAATGTCCTTTCCTGCGTTGACAACATCCGACAAATTCACACTGAATGAACTGGTGACAAGAAAGTGCTGAAACACAACCGACGCATAACCAAAACAGTAATTACAGCCTTCAGCAGGTGATTCATTGTCTTCTAATTAGGTGAAGACATGTGATCGCCTGACAGTAAAACATAACACTGACCGGTAAGCAGCACAAAAGAATTAAAGTACCGTATTTTTTATAATATCATTATAATATCAATGAACGGGTCTATTTTCATATTACGCACAAAGATACGGGCCAGCATAGATGAAAATGAAAACTGAACCACTCTGGTTTGTTTTGGAGCATGATGGGGGGATGATGGCGTCATCGGCCAAAATTATAATTTTTAATAACTCAAAAACGAAAGCAGCACAAACGCTAGTTTTAATGGCACAAACCAGCACAAACGAAGCACTAATCGCTCAGTCTATTTGCTGGAATTTTTCACGTAGGTGTGGTGTCAGCTTCACTCAGCTATAAAAGCTACACAAATTACACAATAAATAAATGAAGTCATGACAGTAAAATGGTAAATGGACTAGTTCTTATATAGTGCTTTTCTGCTCTGTTTTGAGCACTCAAAGCGCTTAAACAACACGTTTACATTTACCCCATTCACACAAGGACTTCCAGCTAAGTGCTTTTATTATCTAACATTCACACTCTTGCGTCGGAGAGCAACTTTGGGTTAAGTATATTGCCCAGGGATGCATTGGCATGCAGTCTGGAGTAGCCAGGAATTGAACCGCCAACCTTCTGATCAGTAGGTGACCTGCGCTACCTCCTGAGCTACAGCCACCCCTGTCAAACAGCAGAACAACAAGATTATTACATCACTGAGGTCTGAATTTATCAAGGTTCTTGTACAGGACATATTTTCACGGCTGATCACTGAGATTAATGCATCTTTTTATAGCTGTGAGAACACTCTGACCTCTGGTTTCACATTTTATCTGCTCCCTGTGTCTCTATCTAATTTATTTGAATTCTTTTAACCCACTGCTTCAGACACTACTTAGTTATTTAGTTCAATTGTTGCTTGGGTCAGGTAATGGTTTTTAATTCCCCTCAGCCCTTTAGAGCTTTGAGTCAGCTGCTGAATTATTATTTGCTACTAACTGCATTTAATTTAATCATTTGCTTGATTCAGTTTTTTAAAGTGATCAACTGATTGATTTTCTACATAATAATTTGAATGATTTCACTTTACAACATTATAATCTTTATTAAGTGAGAAGAGTAAAAACAGAGCGTAAAAACAAGTCCAGGGAGTGCCCCGGTTCACACCTTTTAGGTGTGAATCCACCCTTTTGATTGATACACCATTTAATTAATCACTTGATTGCAACTTTATTCATTAAGTGAAAGGAGAGAAAAGGAAAAAAAGAAGGAAAAATTAAAGATAAACCCGCACTAACACACTCTTACACTCTTAAAATAGAAAACAGACTGTTTAGTTTTCCTTTTCCTTTTCTTTTTAACAATTAGGACAAGCATAATATCTGCTATTTTGGCAAATTTTCCATTACAATAACATTTAATAACATGCTTATGTCATGTTTGCAGCAGGGATGAGACTCAACTGCAGACTGAAGAGGATTAACAGATTTATTGACAGGTAAGAATAAATATTGCAGGCATGGTCACACGTTAGACCTCGTTTTATCATACAGCCTGTCTGTTAGCAATGTTGCAGTTTCAGAAGCTGTTTTCTCAGATCATAACCCAGTTTTATTTGAGATTTCGCTGCCCTGCTTGATACCTAATAAGTTTACTCGCACCTGTCGTATTGTTAAACCTACAACGGCTGTTCAATTTATTGCATCTTTTAACGCTGATACCGAAACTGAGAGGCCCTCCCCGTGTTTACATACCGAGGAGCTTACTTCCTTGTTTCTCTCCTCTTGTAAAAACATCCTTGATTCTATTGCTCCATTTAAAACCATACGGCTTAGGCCAAAACCTGAGCCGTGGGTAAATGATATAACTCGTGCTGCCAGACGAGAATGCAGGAAGGCAGAACGCAAATGGAAGAAGGATAAACTGCAAGTGCCTTATGATGCTCTCAAGGAAAGCTGGCGGAGCTATCAGAGAGCTTTGAAGGCTGAAAAAACTAAGCATCTCACTGGTATTATGTTAAATAATGCTCACAAACCTCGGGTGTTATTTAATACAATTAATTCTTATCTTAAACCCCCTCAATACGAATTTTTTAATTCTCCGTCAGCCTCCTGCAAAAAAGTTCTCCAGTTCTTTGTGGACAAGGTAACTATGATCCGAACAAATATCTTTGCTCCGACTTTTGAGCCGTCTGTTTCTGTTAAATGCCCTGCTGTTTTCAGTCAATTTGAACCGGTGTCTCTCACTTTTCTTGAGAAAATAATTTCTGAGCTAAAACCCTCAGCCTGTCCCACTGATATTATCCCGACTCGCTTATTCAGGGAAGTTTGGGACACCATCAGGCCTAATATACAGTCTATTATAAACAGTAGTCTTATTTCTGGTGTTGTTCCCTTATACTTTAAACAAGCAGTGGTGCAGCCTTTGATGAAAAAAGCAAATCTTGACACCTCAGTGCTTTCTAATTTTCACCCAATCTCTAAGCTCCCATTTATTTCTAAGATTTTAGAGAAAGTGGTTCTTCTGCAGTTCCAACCTTTTTTAGATATGCATAGAATCCTTGAGGTGTTTCAGTCTGGTTTTAAGGCATTTCACAGCACAGAATCAGCTCTTTTAAGAGTTTTTAATGATATTTTACTGGCTACAGACTCTGGGGATTCTGTTATTTTAATGCTTTTAGATCTCACAGCTGCCTTCGATACTGTTGACCACAGTATTCTCATTTCTCGCCTTGAGCACTGTGTGGGGGTAAAAGGCAAAGCTTTTAAGTGTTTTAAGTCATACCTGTTTGAGAGAAGCTTCAAAGGCAGTTTTGGAGGCTCAACTTCTTCATCTGCCCCGCTTTTATGTGGAGTTCCACGGGGTTCTGTTTTGGGGCCAATCCTTTTTTCTTCATATCCAGTTCCCCTAGGATCGATTTTGAAAAAATATGGTATCTCCTTCCACTTCTACGCTGACAATTCCCAAATTTATCTGCCCCTGAGAGGACACAATGGCAGCTCTCTGAAAATATTAACTGAATGTCTTCTCAGTGTTCCTAAAACTAGGCTTAAGAACAGGGGGGACAGAGCTTTCTCAGCCATAGCCCCTAAACTATGGAACGAGTTGCCCCTTTATGATAGGTCATTTTCTACTCTGCATGCTTTTAAAGTGCGTCTTAAAACTTATTTTTATTCCTTGGCTTTTAATTCAGAGTGAGAGCTATCTCTGAGCTGTTGTACTGTTGTATATTTTAGATGTGTGTGTGCTTGGTGTGTTTATTTTATTTTTCCTATGTACAGCACTTTGGTTAACTCTGTTATTTTAAATGTGCTCTATAAATAAATTTGGATTGGATTGGATTGGATGTATATCCAGTTGATTGCCTCTGAAACTGGATCACTCCAACCCTCCAATGGACACTCCTCTCCGTCACTCGACTACCCGCGTGGCCCTCAGAATACTGTGCAGAGAGGGGAAAATAAATCATCAACAAGAAAGTTTGTTGGAGTGATACACAGCAAGGCTTAGTACTAACTGGATGCAGTGTACGGTCCAGCGCTGACTAAAGGCCTTTCTTCTCCTTAAAAAGGGATCAGGAAATTGGCTGATGGAGAGCAGGTGAGTAACCCAGCTGGCAGGAACTGGAGTAGGTCCCACCCCTGAAACACAAGGCATGGTTAACAGGAGCCATGACAGCTTAATGAGGACTCAAATACTAATGCTGTCATCGAAAGATAACCGAATAATGAGAGAATGAAAACGAATCATTTGCAATGCCTATTGTTTTTATTGTTTTTATTTTTGCAGTTTTTATTTTATTTTTTAATCAATTTTAACAAAAAGAGAAAATAAATGAATTCAGAAATGTCAAATATAAGGTTTGGGGGCCAGAATTGGCCAGTAAAGTCTTAAACCTGGCTGACTGGGTGTTTGTGGAGGCCAAAAGGAGGGAGTTACTCTAAAACTTTACAATTTTATTAATTAAGTGAAAAAGTAAAGAACAGATCCAAATCTGGCTCCTTTCCAAAAACTCCCTGTTGAAGTGCCAAAGGCAATGTATTGTTGGATCTCAGTATCACAATTTTATGTATGTTTGTTTTTCTTTATGTTTGCTTCCACCTTTAGTCTTTAGTGTTTTTGTTTTCATTTTATTCCATAGCTATAACACATGTACCCATGTGCAAATTTAAACTGTAGGATTCTAGGATGACTAATCATAGACTGTGTGAGCTTTAGCATATATTTTTATTTTTCATGGTTTCTGACCTAAATCTGTGTTAAGTGTTGATTTCAGAGCAGTAATTCCTTTTATTTTTATCTGAATAAATAGAATCATTTCTAGAATAGAAAAATTTAGACTGAGTTAAACCAATCAAGAGATCTTTAACATGAAGACACTGAATAATAGATCTTTCAAACATACACTTCTGCTGTTACAGTAAATATGTCTCTTGGCAAATTGTAGTGTGTAAGTTTTAAGTTGATAGTCTTTGAGTCAGGGTGTTATATTTAGTGGGTAAAATTAATAAATAAAATCATGTTGAATAGATCAGACCACAGGTTCTTTTCAAATTTAGATATTGACCCCAAAGGCCTGCAGCTCAGACTCAATTTTCAAACTAAAGACAGCAGGAAAAATCTGTACAACTTAATACAACTGGACTAGTTTTCATCCCAGATGACTGAGCGCTCCTCTCCAGGTTTAAACAGCTGTGAAGCGGATTTCTTCGCCGCACTTTATTCAAGGCGCTGCACATATGCCCACTTATTGGACTTAATATAATTATTTTTCATTTTATTTAGTTTTTTTAAGCCATACCTTAACATATATGTATGCTCACAAGCTCGTTGTTGACTTTATAATTCTTTTTCTATGTGCTGCGGGCCAGCAGCTGATCTGAGTTACACGTTCGAAGTTTTCAGGTCTAAAGAAGATTAATAACTGGTCTGGCATTCGTCCCTATACATGTGTGGGGAGGTTAGCTTTCACCCCCTGATGGGTGTAACATGCCAGAGTCTGACCCCAGTGTATGTCTACTTGTTTTTCATTGTATATAGTTCTGTGTTAAGTGTCAGCAAAGCAGTGTTTTTGTTTTATTTCACTTTTATTGCCCCTATGCCAGTCTGGTCTCAGGGAGTCTTAGTTTTTCCCCAGGTCTCTCATCTGTAGCTATGCATGTAAACCTTTTTGAGATATGGAAGCCAGGAATTTGTCTTCACTGAAAATTTGTAGTTGGAACATGGGGGGTATAAATAGTCCTATTAAGCGAAAGAAGATTTTAAGCTTTTTGAAAAAGGAACAGGTTCATATCGCGCTCCTGCAAGAAACACACCTGACCAGTAATGAACATCTAAAGTTGAGACGCGACTGGGTCGGTGAGGTATATAGCTCTTCTTTTACCAGCAAGAGTAGAGGTGTCGCTATATTAGTAAATAAGCATGGCCCCCTCTCCAACGTTGAAACAGTTTCTGATAAATATGGGAGGTATGTTATGTTGAAAGGCTGTATCAAAGGGCAATCGGTGTCCCTTCTAAATGTTTACTTCCCCCTGGTGCAAACTAATGACTTTATACCTCAGATTTTCTCCTCATTTGCAGATTGGTTTAGTGATAATACAGTCGTAGCTGGTGATTTTAACTGCTACTTTTCCTCCATGTTGGATAAATCGCCCCCGTTACATATCCCAATGACCAAAAGAGCGAGGGCTATACTCGACACCTGTAGTGAACTTGACCTGGTGGATACTTGGCGGGCTCTACATCCCTATGATAAAGCGTTTACATTTTATTCCAGTGTACATAAATCACGTAGCAGGATTGACTTTGTTTTCACCTCTAAAGCTTTGTTAAGTAATGTTAAGAGTTGTAGCATTGGAGATATTATTATATCGGATCATGCACCTATTTATATTACTTTAATTAACGTAAATCCTGGAGGTCAAAATCATCCGTGGAGATACAGTGCATTTTTGAACCAGGACCCAAAATTTGAAAAATTCGTTAAAGAGCAGCTAGATTATTTTTTTAAGGAGAATAAGGCTCCTGATGTGTCTCCTGGCCTACTTTGGGATACCATGAAAGCCTATGCTCGTGGGCTGATTATATCTTATACCACTGGACTTAAGAGGAATAGTAGGGAAGAACAAAGAAAACTCGAATTAGAACTGCATGAACTTCAGACCAAATACAACTCATCTCCATCAGAAGAATTAGGCAGCGAAATACAAATTGTTAAGACTGCTCTGGAGGCTTTACTGACGAAGAAGGCCGAAAAATCCATATTTTTCATGAGGCAAAAGATGTATGAGTTTGCTAATAAGCCCAATCGGTATCTGGGTAATCTTCTTAGAAACAAGGCCCCAGCTCAGAATATCTCATATATTAAAGATTCATCCGGTACACGCAATTATAACAATAAAGTAATCAATGACACTTTTTTTTTTTTTTCTCTCAGCGGAGACGGTCGCACTTTTCTTCTCTCCCAGCCCTTCCTTTCTCCCCTGCTTTGCTGCTTTAGAGCCTCTGTTCACACAACTTCCGAACTGGAATTTATAATTATGGATCTGGTCAGCTGGTCTCTCAACGCCATTGTTTTTGATCAAATTTTCACCATGAGGAGATTGGGGAAAGGAGAACCCTATTCCCTCTTATCAATTGACATTCCAGCTGGCTACGTTATGGATTACGTGCCTGGCCGTATTGTCAATGAAATACACACACATTTGGCTTATTGACACTGGGGTTTCTCCGATTTGATTCTCCGAATCAGTCATATTTCACGATATGACTGATTTCTTCACTAATGTGAAGATACCTAAAATTTCAGCTGAGCAAAGGGACAGCCTGTGCAAACCATTGACTCTGAGTGAAATTGGGAATTGTATCCAGTTACTTCCCAATAACAAAGCCCCAGGCCCTGACGGTTTTAATGGTGAATTTTACAAAAAGTTTAACTCCATTCTAATCAACCCTCTATTTGATATGCTAAATACTTCATTTCTGGCTGGGGCTCTCCCTCCATCCCTTATGGAGGCCAATATTTCCCTGGTGCTGAAAAAGGGGAAACCACCTGAAGAATGCTCTTCATACAGACCTATCTCGGTTCTAAATGTGGATCTGAAGCTTTTAGCAAAGATTCTGGCTTTGCGGTTGGAAAAGGTTCTCCCCTCGGTCATTGCCACTGACCAAACTGGTTTCATATGTTAAATATCTGGCATAAAGCTTTGCGGTTGGAAAAGGTTCTCCCCTCGGTCATTGCCACTGACCAAACTGGTTTCATACGTGGAAGGTTCTCTTCACACAATATGAGGCGCCTACTCAACATTATTCAGCATTCTTTGATGTATAAGGCAGAAGCCCTGGTCATTTCGCTCGACGCGGAGAAGGCATTTGATAGGCTGGAATGGCCCTACCTTCTCCACACACTCCAAAAATTTGGCCTGGGAGAAGCTTTTATTAAATGGATTCGGATTTTGTACACATCGCCTCTCGCTGCCGTGATCAAAATCATTTCACACCCCTTCCATTGGTCTCCGTTAGGATTCTTATATCTGGGTATAAAAATTTCACCAAATTTGAATGATCTATACAAGTTAAATGTGGTACCTCTCATACAAACCATAAAACAGGACCTCGATAGGTGGTGTGGCTTGCCCCTGTCTCTTCTGGGTTGTATCCATCTGATTAAGATGAACATTCTCCCTCGCCTCCTGTATTATTTTCAGATGTTGCCAATTTGGTTGTCAAGAAAGGCCATTGCAAGTTTAAATAGTTCTATTATATCCTTTATTTGGCGTAATAAAAAACCCAGATTAAGATACAGCTTTCTCTGTTTACCGGTTAAAAGGGGGGGATTAGCTGCACCTTCATTTGCTCTTTACCTATGGGCTGCACAGTGTAGGTTCCTTCTGGAATGGTTCATAGATGACCCTGATTCTGCATGGCTCAGTTGTGAGTCAGCCTCCTTAGACAGGATGCCCCTGCGGAATTTGTTATATGTCTCCCCTGATATGGCTGCAGCATTAGTAAAAGACAATGTGCTTTTAAAGAATATGTTAAATATCTGGCATAAAGTCAGGAAATCAGAAGGATATAACTGTTGTTTTTCCTTGCTAACTCCGATTCATGAGAACCCTGACTTTCAACCTGGACTTCAATCTGGGCTTGCAGACTGGGAACGCAATGGTATAAAAGTTGTGGGAGACATGATTCAGGATGGTTCAATTCTCACATTCCAACAAATTAAAATTAAATATGGCATCCCGAATCAGAATCAGAATCAGAATCAGAAGGTTTTATTGCCATATGGGTGAACAGGTTCACAGCATTAGGAAATTGCTGCGGTACTTCGTGCTTACAGAAAAAAACAAGACTAAAGAATAAAGACTTCATTAAATTTCTGCAAGTCAGAAACTTTATTCAGTGTAAGTTGAAAAAGTTCAGAGGTGCTGGCCATTTCTCCAATAGAATCTCTGTTAGTGAATAATACGCAACTTAAATCCTTCACTCAGAAAGTGTATAGGGCCCTCAATGATCTCAATGTAGATAATTCTGACAAAGTAAAAGGCAAGTGGGAAACTGATGTGGGCATAATAGAGGCTGAGGACTGGGAGGCCCTGTGCAGCCGACCCTCAAATGTTCTGGTGTCTAATTCCTTTTGGGAGAGACAATTTAAGATCTTGCACAGGCTATATATTACTCCTGAGGCCAGACACAGGATGAACCCAACACCGTCAGAGCTCTGTATTAAATGCCAATCTACTGTTGGATCCTTTCTTCACTGTTTCTGGTCTTGCCCCGATATCCAACAGTTTTGGGGTGTAATAGCTCAACAGTTACAAAAAATTTTTCAGCGCAATTTGCCTCTGAGCGCAAGGACTTGTTTGTTGGGACTGAAAGCGGAACTTCCTGTTGACCTTCACAACAACAGGCTTTTACATATTCTGCTTCATTGTGCTCGGAAATGCATACTGGCTGTTTGGATCAGCAATAAAGCCCCCACCCTCAATCAGTGGAAACAGACTGTGGTTGGTATCATTCCATATGAAGCGTTCTCTACGGCATTGAAGGATAAGCCCTTTTTATTTTATTGGACCTGGGATCCATTCCTTAAATACTTAGGTGCCACTGGTTCCCACAGGATGAGATCAGGTCTTTCAGACCTGGCCTGGGATAAACATGCAGACCTATAGTCTGATATAAACTTTACAATATTTGTTTATTTGACTGTTCTTTCCTAGTCTCCCTGAGCTATTCTGTCCAAATAATGTACATTCCCTGGGGTTTTTTTTTTTTTTTGTCTGGTTTGTTTATTCTCTGTTTTGTTGTTTGGTAATGCAACTGCCAGCTTTTGCACTTGTTTTTGATATTTAATTCTGTTTTGTGCTGCTTGGTTTGTCTGTATTCAGTACACTGTGGCTTGTACTTGTACTGTATTGTACTTTGTCTGTCTCACCTGCTTTGCAAAAAAATGTTCAATAAATATACGTTTAAAAAAAAAAAAAAAAAAACTGGACTAATTTTCATAGATACCAGTAACTGCTCCCCGCTATGTCCTGATAAGGAAATGTGCCTTTTTACAGGGAATGTTTTGCCTCGGACTAGAACACCTGTCCGTCACACTGTGGATGGGAACATCTCAGTGTGATGGCCTGTTATCTGAGTATAAATGGCACTAAAAATCCCTGGTTTGCCAAACAGAGGACTGACGTGTGGAGGATGGGAGTTTTGGGAAAATGGGATGGTGTCTGAATTAGTCCACGTTGAATAAAACAATCAGCCTGAAAGGCTTCTTTATGCCTCAGAGTTCCTGGTGGAGTTCTTAACAAATTTAAGGTACAGCAGCAGAGTTTGTGTCACTGTATGCCTTTGGGTCAAAGTTAAACCAAACTTAGATTGGGTTAATTATAATATTAAATCAGGAATACTGATTAACCTCACAGAGACTGATTGGAAAACTTAGTGATAGAACTGAACATCATTAACAGCAGAATAAAATGACAGATGTTACTTGTGTGGTTTACTCAGTCTAAATAATCTTTAACCATAGCAGTTCAATTCTCCAGAGCATTGTCAAAATTAGTAGAGAAATAAATAAATAAATAAATCCTGTATCTTAAATTATGGGAAAATGTTTTTGGGGAATCAGAGGGACAAATTCTAACTTTTCCTCTTCTCCTAGGAATTGGTCGCCTGGGAAAAGACATAAAAAAGGGGGGTCTGAACCTGTAACGACAGGATCAATTATTCAGCAAATAAATACTAATTGATGAAAGTGTGAAAATAAATATTTCTTTCATGTGATGTGCTCTAAACAGATATATTCTGAAGTTATGTTTGCAGAATGATCATGATCTTGTGTCTCATACTTTAGTCCACTTGCTTGGCATTTTTGTTTGTTTGGTCTTACTTTATAGAAAAGGAGGCTGATTTTAGGAAATAAGAGTGCTAATAATAATTATGCTTTAGGATCCTTTTCATATGCTTCTCCATTCTTTACTGAAAAAGGGAGCTGCTCTCTCCCTGTGTCTCTAACAAATATATGTGTGTGTGTATAAGAACTGACCACATATAGAAATGCTGCAAATACAGTGCACCAATATGAAGAGTTTCTTCACTTTTATCAAATTAACCTTCTATTGTCCAGTCTACTAACTGTAAGAAACATCAGCATTTTTATGGGAGATGATCCTGTACTTCCTGCCAGCAACAACTGCATATTCACACATGCAGGAATGTTAGCCTTCCTATGATGTTTTGTTTCTGCCCACCTGTGAGTGCACCATCAGTTAGCTCTACTGTTACCTCTGGTTTGGTCTCCAGTGGTTTGAATGCAGTTTGTAGAGTCAGCTGAAATAATAAATGCAACACAGAGATGACAAAGACCCCAGAGTTTACTTCTGCAAGAACACCTTTCTAATTACATATTTATTTAATCCACTGGTAATCATAAAGTTTGATTCACCAAGGCTCCTTGGCCAAATCAGGGCAAAATTAATATTTATAAATAAATTAACATTTATTGGTGACTTGTTTCAACCTACATGATAAAAAATATGAAATATTCACAAATGATTTAGCTTTGTGTTTTGGTCTCCACCAGCTGCAGTCCTCTCATCTAGTGAAGCTTGTGAATCAGAGTAAAGAGAGAATCAGCCACATCAGCACAGACTAAATGCTGTCCTCGTGCATATTATTAGGGACACTTGTTATGAAAACAAGTTCTTAAACATTTTCTACTTCTATCGCAGTTACCATGGTCACATAGTCATATACCCTTTAATTTCAATCATAGTTTTAGCATCACTTACATATATATACACATACACACCTTGTTAGTACTGGGCTGGAAGCTCTTTTGTCATCAGAAGATGGGTACACCACGTTCATAAAAGGATGGACATGGTCAGCAACAATATATTGTTTAAACAATGTTCACTTGGTACTAAGAGACACAAAATATGCCAACAAAACTTCCCCTACACCATTGCACCACCAGCAGTCTGAACCATTGATGTAAGGTAGGATGGAGCCATGCTTTCATATTGTTTATGCCAAATTCTGACTCTACCAGGGACTGTTTTTCCAGTTTTTTGTAGTCCAGTTTTGGTGAGCTTGTGTGAACTGCAGCCTCAGTTTCCTGTTCTCAGCTGAATGGAGCGGTACCAAGTGTGGTCTTCTGCTACTGTAGATCATCTTCAAGGATTGACGTGTTGTGCCTTCAGAGACAAGTTGATATTTGAGTTGCTGTTGGCTCAAGCAGTCGGCCCACCCCCGATCTTTGACATGAGCAAGATGTTTTTTGCCCAGAGAACTGCTGCTCTCTGGATGTTTCCTCTTTTTCACAAGGTTCTCTGTAAAACCCAAAGATGGTTGTGCAGATCAGAAGTTTCTGAAATACTCAGACCAGCCACGTTCAGAGTCACTTAAATCATTTTCCTTCCCCATTCTTAGAACCAGCTTGTACTTCAGTAGGTCAGCTTGACTATGTGTATGTGCCTAAACGCACTGAGTTGCTGCCGTCTTTTGCAAACATGTTCACAATGTCATATGGAAGAAGTGTCAAACCCATTATAAGAGCAACTTCCGCTTAATGTACAAAAGTACATGTTTCTATATTTACTGTATTAATAAAGGATTACAGATGTCTAAACATACAAACATTTTAATCTAATAATTAAAGGAGGTGATCAAATACTTTAGTAGTGAATACTTTAATCTGTGTGTGTCACATTTTGTAATGTGTTGTTGAAGACTGAAATTGTAAAAGTAAGAAGAATTTGAAATCTAAATACATCGTTCTTTGTAAAGATAAGCCCACTGTCCTGCCTGAAGGCCGTGAAGCAGGAGTGAGTAATGGACTGAATAAACAAGTGAAAGCTAAGAATGAATAAACTACTATAATGTGCAATAATGTTGATTATCAGTATGAGCAGTGTTTAAACTAGCCCACGTGTAGTCTGACTCATTTTCATGTTTAGACAAGGAAAGCAGCTCTGCTTTCTCTATGCATTTTGTTTGTGTGTGTGTGTGTGTGTGTGTGTGTGTGTGTGTGTGTGTGTGTGTGTGTGTGTGTGTGTGTGTGTGTGTGTGTGTGTGTGTGTGTGTGTGTGTGTGCTCTTGTTTAGTATAAACACTGATTATAGAAAGAAAGAAATATCATTTGAGAGCAACTCTGGCTTGTAATGACTTATTGTGCTTTAAAATATATTATAATGTCATGTTTGTTTTCATGTTGTTTTTAGTTTTAATCAGTAGGTTAATAACCATAGGGGTGTTACATTGGTTTCACACCATGAATGGTGGGAAAAAAGGAGGGAGTTGTTAGGGATTATTATTTACATTATTATTATTTACATTATTAAATTATTTTTTTACTCAATGAATAAAGGACAAATGTTTAAAGGTAAACTCCAGTAAATTAAATAATAAACAGCGGATCAACCAAATAATAAACAATTAAATAATACATTAGACAGAGAGCAACAGATCAGAAAGTAGCAGACTAACTTCTCTGTTACAGTGCATCTTATCTTGAAGAACGGCCACAAGGAGGCATAATTAAAACATCAGGAGAGGAGAAGTACAGGCTCCATGAGAGGAATCTGAGTCATGAAAACCAGCATGGACAAGACTGACGAAGGTGAACTCGTAGCACCCAGAGATTGTTTATGTTTAGATAAGAGGAGGCTGACAGTATAATAATGTTATGGTTAGACAGGAACACAGGCTCAGAGAGAGAGCACACACAGTCCTGTCTCTTCTGAGTCCCCACATGCATGTGTGTATTTTTCCTGATTCTTTAACACTGCACGAAAAGAGGCATATCCCTCCCCGTATACTGACGCGGGCGCACCTAGTTATCGTCAGCATACGGGGATGCGCATATTCGTTCGCCTGAGACGGATATGGTCGTTTAAGTTCCACTAGAATCAGCGGGGGGTAAAGGTACGGGGGGAGCCGGCAGGCGCGAGGTGTTAACGACTCCACTTTACATATGAATAGCAGCGCTGCAAGCCGAAGCAGCGGCAAGAGACCCACGTGGCTTCTCAGTCATTGGATGATAAAAATGACATCACAATTCAGTATTCACATGTGATTGGTTGGTAGATCTGTCCCCCCATTGGCCTTTATAAAGACAGGCCTGGGTAAGCCCCTCCCTAATAAATAATAACCCAGTAATAAAAATTATTTTTAATTATTATTTCTGTGATATACCTTGTATGTTATGTTGTATTCATGCCATGCTATGCATGACCTGCATGCCATGCAGGCTGGTCTGCAGTACGGGGGCCCCACAGGGAACTGTGCTGGCACCGTTCCTCTTCACCCTCTACACTGCAGACTTCTCCATCAACTCCCCACGCTGCCATCTGCAGAAGTTCTCTGACGACTCTGCCATAGTTGGCCTCATCACAGGTGAGGATGACTCAGAGTACAGACAGTGGACTCAGGACTTTGTGTACTGGTGCCAGCGGAACCACCGCCTGATCAACGCAGCTAAAACCAAGGAGCTGGTGGTGGATTTCCGCAGGCGCAGACCCACCACACGGACACCGGTGAACATCCAGGGAGTGGACATTGAGATAGTGGACTCTTATAAGTACCTGGGTGTTCACCTAAACAATAAACTGGACTGGACTCATAACACTGATGCGCTTTACAGGAAGGGTCAGAGCAGACTCTACCTGCTGAGAAGGCTGAGGTCTTTTGGAGTGCAGGGGACACTCCTGAAGACCTTCTATGACTCTGTGGTGGCATCAGCCAT
Organism: Archocentrus centrarchus; assembly: GCF_007364275.1. Taxonomy (NCBI): domain Eukaryota; kingdom Metazoa; phylum Chordata; class Actinopteri; order Cichliformes; family Cichlidae; genus Archocentrus; species Archocentrus centrarchus. The sequence continues at coordinate 505,433 of NW_022060291.1, forward strand.
CTTCTATGCAGCAGTATGTTGGAGCAGCAGCTTGTCTACAGCTGAGAGGAAGAGGATAGACAAGCTCATCAGGAAAGCCAGCTCTGTCCTAGGATGTCCTCTCGACTCAGTGCAGGTGGTGGGAGACAGAAGGACTCTGACCAAAATAACATCACTGATGGACAAGGTCTCCCATCCCATGCAGGAAGCTGTTGCTGAGCTGGAGAGCTCCTTCAGTGACAGACTGCTGCATCCTAAATGCACAAAGGAGCGTTACCGCAGATCCTTCCTCCCAGCAGCTGTAAGACTTTATAACCATCACTGCTCCCAACAAAAACCACAATAACCTACACAATGTAGGATAATATATAATATACTGTAAATAGTCCGGCACATCATGCACATTGTATATAGTGTTATTATTATTAGTAGTATTAAGGTTAATATTGTTTGTTGATTTTATATATATTCTTTTCTTAATAGTGTGAATTATTATATCTTTATTTATATTTATAATAACTGCGGCTGCTGTTACACCCAGATTTCCCCTCTGTGGGACAATAAAGGCTGTTTCTTCTTCTTCTTCTTCTTCTAATAACCTCAACTAAAAGGAATTCAATTAAGAGAAACAAATTGTGAGGCACAAGTTTGAATATTTTTTTTTTTTTGTTTTATTTATAAAGCAATATGCACATACACAAACACACACACATCATATAATCTATATATATATAAAGAAAACAAAAACATTATGACATATAATGCTTTGCTACTTCTGGGCCATGTGGTGGTGGCTTTCTCTCAGAGCATGGTCCAGCATACAAACACTTATGGTGCACAGTGTTGTATTTAGGGTGAGCTTCTAGTCTGTCTTGCAGTTTGGCTCAGAGGTCACTGAGCTCCTGGCTGGGGAAGCTTGGGGGTCCTAATCCAGCCTGATACGCCCTCTGAGACGCCATCCTCCTCATCCAACATGAGGTCAGTGGTGACACCGTCCCAGAAGGCAACCTCCTTCACTGCCAGGACACTCGTCCTCGCCTCCAGCAGCTGTTGACACAGAGCACACATTAAGTCATTATGAAATAATATGAAATATTGTGAAAAATCAGGAAACTACACTGAAAGTTTGAGTCTCTTGACTTTGAATGTACACATAGCAGATAAGACCCTGAATGCAAAAAACAAACAAAAAAATGTAATCAGCCCATCTTTGTCATCAGAAACAATGGTTATGTGACAAAGTACCAACTCCTGCATCCTGTGAATAAAAGACAAATGAACAAGTACTTTGAAAAGATTTAACACTGATAAAAGTACTTCAGTGATTTTGGACATTAATCCTTGAGGCACCTTTAAACTGATTATACACTTTTTATCTTTTAGGTCCCAAAATGTTACAGCTGCTAAAACTATAAACATTCAATTTTAATTATTTTCACCTGCACTGCATCACCTTTTTAATAAAAAGGTGATGCAGTGCAGTGGTGGGCCGTCAGGGCCTGCAAGGCCTTCTCTGCTGGCCTAAAAAATATCTGAATCACAGACTGATGTTAATTATATCTTGTCCATCAATACTTGTTAAATTATTCCAAATGGTTTGTACGGTTCCTTTCATAGCTTTTCCTGTGGTCGCGCTGTTTCCAGACGTGTATTTTCATATTAAAGCATTTAACCAATCACATTTCAGCCATCATTTGTTGCCAGGGTCAAAGAAATCTGCTTGGAGGCCTTCATAATCAGTTCTGCGGGCCCCGTAGTACAAAAATAAGTGTCGATCAAACAGTTTGATCAACCAATCAGATTTTGAGTTGGCAACACCGAGGCCCTCTAGCAGGCGTACAGTAACGTCAGCATATTCATACACTTTGATTGGATAGTCAGTGTACTAGCCAGAGCTAGCAAACTGCATCTGTAGCCAGCTGCACAAGCAAAAATATGGTTGTGTTGATTTTATAGCTGTTTTGTCGACCCACAATGGCTGAAGGAGGAGAAGAAATGGATTTGGTTGCAGATTTATTGCCAAAGCCAAGACGGACTTTTCAAGAAGAGCTGGACATCATTAAGAAAGGTCGGGCAACTCCGAAGCTAGCAAGCCTGTCACAACCGGGAAAAGGATGTGTCCACCACTTTCAGTCCACTAATTACGAGTGGTACCACTGGCTCACAGGCCCCGAGGAACACTGCAGATTGTATTGCTGGGAGTGCTTGTTGTTTGCCACTGATCGACATGGTGTTTGGAGCCACACTGGGTTTGTAAATTTGACTTGCCTAACCGAGGCAGCAACGAGACACCAAAGCACTGCCGGACACTTACAAGCAAAACATTCGGGGACACCAGAGCGGATCAGCTGAGCGAGCAAGTGCGCAGGGAAGCGGAGCTCCACGACGTAAAGGTGAAGAATAATAGGGAAATCTTACTGAGACTGTTAGATTGGCTTTTTTGGGGGGGGGCAAGCAGGAACTTTCATTTCGGGGTCACGATGACTAAAATGTTTCTCTCTTAATAATAATTTTAGGAGGTTGTTATCAATGCATTTTTATATGTGTCGCAGCTGTAGCGGCAGTAAAAGCAGACTTGTGCACCTTGGGTTTGTTTCTTCGGTAAATGCTTTTATTCTGGCTACATGAGCTCTCAATCTGCGATGCAACAGCTCTTTCTACTGCATTTCTGCACAAAAAGATGTTTTTATTGCCATAAAATAGTTATTGAGGGTGGAGTGATTCAGGCGGATCACTACTGAAGGCCTAGGTGTGAAATGCACGGCCGCCACTGCTTTTTATAGACATTTTGGGTTGTTCAGAAGAAGCCAGATTTTATATAAAGTTAAAAAAAACAATAAGTAATATTTTCCAAAAATAAAACTGCATTTCCAAGCTAACTACACAAATACAGCAGACCAACAAAACAATCCAATACGTCTTACTGGCTTCCTTCTTACACGACACCGGGCAGAGTTTTTAATGGCTGCCGCCTTTTCCGTGAGGCTGACTGTAGCGGAAGCTGCGGCGAACTGTCTGTAGGTTTAACAAGAAGCTGAAAAACATTTTTGTACATTGTAAATAAACACAGTGTAAACACAGTGCATACATAAACAATATTCAGGCAAAAAAAGATACTTACACACAATTATATCACTGTCCATGCATTAGAAACCCACTCGCGTTGTGAGGCAAACAGTCTGTGGAAAAAAACGTGAAAATAAATAAGAGTAGAAACATTTGAAGTTCTTCTCTCCTCCACACATTGAATACTGCTGCTTTGTTTCTGATTCTTACCTCTGCAGAGGATCATACCGGCTTTTATTGGATTCAGAGTTGTGCAGGCCGCGAACTGCTTCCTGTAAGATGAAATAAAAATAAGAAACCAAATCACAATACGTCTGTCAGCTTACTGTGACCATTCCTCCACTCTTAGTATTTATGTTTTAGAAACGACCAAGTCTTAGTGCAGTTTTCGGATCATGCTGCCGTCTTTTCCTCGAGTCCTTCTGTAGGTGAGGCTTTGTTTAGAGCATGGAGTCTCTACACAATAGACGCCATGTTGTCTTTCAGCTGTGCTGGTACAAACTTGAGTAACTGAGTCGATAACCCACTCACTGCAGCCAGCAGCGTCTTCTCGTCTGCAGCAGGGCTGGTTGAGGCTGGCCGGTAGAGAGGCCCGCTTTCACCGGGAGCTTCTGGGGTGTTGAAATATAGACGACGTCCTCCATTGTCGTACCGGGAAAGCAGCGTAGACAAAAACCGCCATTCAGTTTGAACGGAAGAGAAGGAAGGCACTGATTGGTCCTACAGACCTTCAGCGTGATCCCGCACATGATCTGTATTGTCCAATCACAGGCGAGGAAGCTGCCACACGGAAATTAAATTCATTTCATTTCAAGTGAACTCAATTTTATTTATATAGCAGCAAATCACAACAAACAGTCGCCTCAAGGTGCTTTGTATTGTGGGTAAAGACCCTACAATAATACAGAGAAAACCCAACAGTCAAAATGACCTCCTATGAGCT